>NC_056732.1:368809260-368971760 GCF_019279795.1 Protopterus annectens | reverse complement strand
ATATAATACAATTCTCTAACATTTGGCGTGAAACAATAACACCATGACTTGAAGCCCTGTCCCTGTATTCAATTTGTCAGTCTTTCTGTTTCCAGTGAGGAAATCTATGTCTTGCATTAGCCGCCATCAAAAACCCTTCTGGACAAATACCCCACAAACACTCAAACTGAAGGTATAAAATACAAACACATAAATAAAACATGTTTAAAGAGTAGATTTATTACCCAGTGGTTACTTCATATGTGTAACAAATTGTCTTTGCATGTTAAACAGGAAAACATGCTCACATCTTTCAAGAAGAACCTCGGATTTAACCCATTAATTTGCCAGTCATTAAAAATAAAAATGGAAACAAACACAAGAAACATAGCCAGTTGTGTAACACAAGCTGATAAAGCCCTGTCTCTGACACAGATGACAGGTACTGGCCTGAACAGTGGAGGAGTTATCTGGGTAGGGATGGGAGTAAGTGGCCAGTGCTGACTCATTTACTGGGGAGGACGGAGTTGGTGATATCCGACCACAGGATTCACAGTTTGAGAATGTATTGCATGTACCCAATTCACAATCAGCACAGTAGACCGTCTTGTATGGTTGCAACCAACAGGAAGGATTTATGCTTAGGAAAATAAATAAATAAATAAATAAATAAATGGTACTTTTCTGTTAAACCCCTACCACTTCGTGCTGGTATGCTTTTCGCATATTTCATTGTGCCGGCACTTAGGTTTGGCAGGCTTAACAGTTTCATGCTCCTTATCGTTCAGAAAGTACAAACTGATGCCAGACTTTTTGTTCTTTTACATTTTGGGTGAATTACAGTAAAATAAAAATGTCTGACTGTGGACCTTTGTTAGTCTGTTTCCCCCCTTTTGGCTTTGTCCACAATTATTAAGCCAAAAGGTTGAGAAGTATGACTTGCTTATGATTTGTACACCTTTGCTGAATGATTTGGGACGAGGGCAAGTGAAGCTCTGGTCGTACTGTGTCAGTCGGTACAAACCCACAAATGAGCACATTTCATTCACGTACTGTTTATAGGAATGGAAGAATGACTTATTTTTATTAAAATTAATACTGTGTTTCTGCCTCTGCTAATTTATATTAACCTAAGTGAAATGTTCTCTTACATTTAATTAAGAAAACATGCATGCATTACATGCATGTGTATATGTGGTGTACCTGACAGGGATTAATCCTCATCTGTACTGTAAAAGTCAGATAGAAAAGAAACATAGGCAAAATGGTTTGACAAGAAATGTACACTTCAAGGAATCTGTTTTGATGGACTGTTTTATAAATTAGTAAAAGCGAGAGGAATGAAAAATCCTAAACAAGAAAAGCAAGTAATGGCTAAAGGCAATGGAAACGGAATGCAAAATCACAAACTAACGGCAAACCTTCCACAGGGAACAACAGCTCTGCAAGGACTGGAAAGGGAAAGATGATCCCATGGGCAGGACTGCCTATGTATTACCGAGTAACCTCAACATTGGCAGGTAACTTTTGCAATGTTTACAATCTCGGTCCAAAGCCAGGAGCTTCATTTACGATAGACATACTTTCCCTTTAATATTACAAATGTAGAAAGGTGGTCAAATAACACATTGCGCCAAGTGGCAGGGGTTTCACAGAAATAGCTGTGAATGTTACATTCATTACACATGAAATACAGATGAATACCTTCTTTGAGTATTTCTTTATAGTTTATCTTTGTCAGTGGTATAGGAATACCAGCAAAATACAGCAGCGCAAAGTGGTAGGGGTTTAATGGAAAAGTACCAAATAAATAAATAAATAAATAACATAAGCTAGCCTAGGGTGATGACCTTCAGCAGATAAGAAATACTCCCATGACCTACATATATGCAAAAACAATTCCCATTGGAAAAAAGAACCCCCCTCCCCCATCCTCACATGTGATGTGGGTACAATGGCAGGATAGCACAGAAAAATAAATGAACGTTCATGGTCAGGCTGAGAAAGTGTAAAAAAAATACATGTGTGTGTGTGTGTGTGTGTGTGTGTGTGTGTGTGTGTGTGTGTGTGTGTGTGTGTGTGTGTGTGTGTGTGTGTGAGGGTTCATTGTGGCATAGTTTGATAGTTCCACAAAGACAGTAAATACCTAGCAGATAGTACCAGCAGGCATAGACAGGATTCATATAATGAGTCAGATCTGTTACTAAATATAAGTGGAGTATCTAGACAAAGGAACAAAGGAAGAATAAGGTTTTGTATTCTGGGAAAATGCGTAGAAGCAAATAAGAGGAACTGATCTCATTTAAAGTAGATACCTACAACCTGAAGTATCTAGATCAAAACTAGAGAAGATGAAAGCCATTTTTAAAGTTAAACGTAGTGTTTATCCATGCAGGTCATGTTTTTTCATCTTACTCTTTGACTGTCATTTCACATGTTATTCCTGATGAGTTTATTAGTCACTTGTTTTAGCTAATTAGTTGATTGTCTTTATCAACATACTGTTTACGTATGGCTTGTCTGTTATCACATCTAATTATTTATGCAATCAACTAATACGTGCCATGTTACAAGCTATGTATTTTTATCAGTATTTTTATTTGTAATATATTTCTTTTTGGAACTTTTCCCCCTGAGATACTAGAGAAAATGGAATTTTCCCAGTTCAACATTCTGACTTTTCAAATGCAGTTAGTAAACCAGTCAGTCATTTGATAAATGATAAATAGTACTGCTTTTGTGAAGAGAACAACAGATCAAAGAACTTTCCGTCTTGTAAACTTGATGTACACAGTATGACAACATGCTGAAACAAGTACCAGTGGCGGCTGGTGACTTCAAATTAAAGGGGCACTGCAGAGGACAGCTGAATGGGTGGGGCCAATGGGAAGGGGTATGGACAAATAGAACGGGGTGGAGCTATGCTAAAAACCACAAAAACTGGGACTTTAATTAAATATGTTGCCCTGGGTGCCACTGCCAAACCATCATTATGAGAGTCCAATCAAGAGAAAATGAATTGTAGAAGAAGACAAATATTTCAATGCACTGGCTACATGACAGCTTACTTAATATCTAGATGTAAACAAAAAGGTTGCAAGGCATGAAAAAATAAATTACTTTTTATATACATTACTCAAATGTCAGTCAAAATCAAGTATAAAAAAAACCAGCACTCAACTCAAACCACCTCCCCTTGCACTGCAGTTCTAATTATAATTTATATTCAGGTTTATAAAGGTACCAAGTAACATGCTGAAAGTAGCAATCTCTGTGACACCCCCACTTGTAAAAATGTTTCTTATCCAAAAAAGACCTGCTGCCTGACAAAAACTACTTGTTTTTATGGGGAAAACATGATCAAAGTAAAAAATGAACAGCAAACAAGAAACAAGCTCAAGATAAATTGCTTAAAGGATTACTGCACAGGTTATGGACTACACATGATAGATTGGCATTCTGTTTAGTTTACGTGTAAAGCCTGCAAAGATGACTGCAAGTCTCCAACAAATGTAATGAGCTTCTGAAAATACTATAATCCTGTTCTTTATTAGAAGTACTGTCATATGCATTTCAATACCTAAGGCTAATACACTATCTAGCTATGTAAATATTCTCTGCATGGTAACAACAAAAAGGCTTTCAATGTTGGTAATTCTTTAACAGTATGCTTATTAAAGCTTACTTGCATCTTACAGTCTTAGACAAGATTACCTGAAGGTCATTAAAGCATTGCTACTTAAACACAGAACAGGCACTGCAACGACATGCATTTTCTGAATAAGAAGCATAAATCAACAGTATAAAAATATGACAGAAAACCAGAACATTCTGTAAAATCAAGGACAGATGAAAAGCCACTGTAGTACTTGTGTTTACCTTGGATCGGGGGTACTCTGCACACTTACACTGCATAACTGCTCCTTGCCTTGCTTGTACACATCCAGAGTCACTACATGGGGGAGTGGGGTGCAACAAGTCTGTCAAAATTTGAAATGTCTCTGGCTGACGGTGATGGCCCTGATACATTTGTCATACCTCTCAGCCTAAGAGCAAGAAATCTGGACAAAGCCATAAACAGAAGTGGGAGAAAGGCCCAAAAATAAGGACAATTTTTAAATATTGCCCTTATAAACTTAGAAAGATAATAGAATAGTAGGTCTTGCATTAGTATGAATTTTCTGAAGGGTATG
The DNA here is from genome assembly GCF_019279795.1 of Protopterus annectens. Taxonomy (NCBI): domain Eukaryota; kingdom Metazoa; phylum Chordata; order Ceratodontiformes; family Protopteridae; genus Protopterus; species Protopterus annectens. The sequence goes on along the minus strand of NC_056732.1, from coordinate 368,967,588 downwards.
AAATCTGAAACTCATATGTCTCATTGTTTTCTAGCTTCAATCTTTAATGATTTGCCACTAATTTGCCAGAAAAACACAATTTTATGAAAACAGACCACAAATGTGATGCAAAAATATAAAATAGCCCTATAATACAGCTGGGAGCCTGTCAAAGAAGGGACACTTTTTTAATATTGGTACTGTTCACTGGTAACTTGTGCAGCTGACAAAATAAGAGTATCCACATGTATTTCTGAAATTTATCTATAACTCTGATCATTACAGTTATTTATTAATTGTAAATCCTCCACGTTTCCTTCCAAATTTGACATTTTGTGGAGGGATTATTAGGGGGAAAGCAACATTCTGAGCAAAAATCAGGGACAGTTGAGAGGTTTGGATATACCTAATCCTATAAAGTGATTTATTTGCGCATACCTTTCATCCTCTTAATGCAGGAAATCTGGACAAGGCCAAATATATTGGGGAACATACAAACAGTACTAGAAATTGCTCTTGTATAAACTTACACAGTTGACAGAACAACAGGTCTTGCTTTAGTATGCATTTTTCTGAAGAGTATGCATTCTGAAACCCAATGTCTGTCATTATTTAATGACTTCATTCCTAAATGATTAACCACAAATTTTATGAGGAACAAACCAAAAATAAGAGGCAAAAAATCTATTAATTCTTCAAAAATATGGACAGTTAAGAGGTATAGTTCAGCCGGAGCTGTCTGAGTTTGCAACTCTTCCCCCTCACAAAATCATGGTCAATGGGGCCTCCCCCTGCAGCTATTCCAATGTCCCATTACTTGGCTATTTTGCCCCACTTACCATAAACACTGTAATGTGCATTCTGCTTTACTTCTACAATGATTTGGATTTCATTTAAGTTTTATTTTACATTTTGTAGCACAAATACTAATATATATCTGCTAAACAAAGCAGTGCAGTCTCCCAATGAAAACATACTTAGCATTAAAACTTCTCTGCCCTTGAAAACTCACATTCATTGAAACAGCATTGAAACCCACATTCAAAGAAAATACATCTGGACAATGGCAGATAAAGATTAACTTTGGGCTGTTTTCAAATCATAGGACCCCTGGACAGGAGACAGATTGTGTTCTTTGATACACCTTCCTGATTGTATTAAATTATATTCCTTGTATAATACAGTACAGCTGTTAGAGGGCATTTTAAATTTATTGTTTTGAACATTTTTCCAGTAAACAATGAAACAAAATGCATGCTCCAATAATGACAAAACTGCCCAGTTCAGAACATTTCCATCATAAAAGTCTACTCAAACTTCTACAATCCACCAGTATCAGCAAATATGCACAATCTCTGCAGAAGTAAAAGCCATCTAAATAATTCCACATTAAAGATATCTGTAACTAATGAAGAGGTTGCTGTTTGCAAACAACTTTATATTTCATTGTTTCATCTACAAATAAAGTGCCTGTTTCCACTAATGAATAAATTGCCTATGTTACATTGAAAAAATGATAAGCTAGTAATATTGCAATAGGGAATGGATGGCAAACTGATAACAGGTTCATCGTTACTAGGTATCTCCACCAAAGAGGACATTCTCAGGACTGCAGCATCCACCCCCCTTTAAAAGTACAACACAGTACAGTATCAGCAATGCATCTATATACTGGGGTTGTAGAACCCACAGCCTTCTGCATCAAAAGCAATTACACTACCTGTTGTGTTATTAACAATACAAGCAGTCTCAGCATAAGCAGTATTAAACATCTCTTCAAGCTCTCAGCTCCTTGTAAAATCCACTCGACACTCAACTGTATCTCTCAACTTTGGAGCACAAGAAATCCGTAAAAAGTCAAAATTTATTAGGGGGAACAAAAGCCCAAAAACTAGGGACACATTTTAAACATTGCTTGTATAATCTTGAAAAATTGCTAGAGTAAAATGCTTTGTTTCCACCATGCATTTCACTGCCAAGTCTTGAACCCAGGACCTTGTGCTCTACAGACAGAGAAACATACCACTATGCCAAATCAGCTGTTTCTTGAAAGACAGGTAGACTGAAACTTAAATGGCTATCATTTAGTGAATTCAGTTCTCACCATAACTCTCAACCTCTTAGCACAAAACACCTAGACAAAAGCCAATAGTGGGGGAATATAGCTCTCAACATATTCAGGGAATTCAGTTCTCACCATAGCACTCAACCTCTTAGCACAAAAAAACCTGGGCAAACCAATAATGGGGGATTAGAGCCCCAGAAATACTGACACATTTCAAATATTGATCTTATAAACAGAAAATTGCTAGAATAAAAGGTCTTGTGTTACCATGTACATTCTAAAAATATAAAGTCTGAAATTCAAATGCCTGTCATTATTTAATTTCACAAGAACAAATATATGAGGCAAAAATTTCACAAGTGGTGGTGGGTAGGGAATTCAAACTGTTACTATCTGCTCCCAAGGTGCAGAGATTCAGTCTAGCCACCAGGTATATTTCCTAAGTTCTCTCTAGCCACCAGGTATATTTAACTGGGGCATTACACACACACACACACACACACACACACACACACACACACACACACACACACACACACACACACACACACACACACACACACACACACACTACCTGAGAAGACCAACTCCATTGCTGCAAAGTTCGTCCATCTGCACTAAAGCCCGTGAAAGGAAAGCAATCTGATCCCCTTCCCATGAGAGCAGAGAAGGTGATCCCCTTCCCACGAGAGCAGAGCAAGCTGCTACCCAGCCTGCAGATGTTGCAGTTGTAACTGCATAGACTTCAGGGATCTCTGCTGTTGAATGCTGTCTTCCTAATCCAGACTTTCTCAGCAGCAGTCCGGATATTGGGAAATGCCACTCATGCATGAAGTTCCGGGACTTGCATTTGTATTTACAGCTGGGTTTTCTTTTCTTTTACAGCTGGGGGGGCTGTAGTCCTGCAGTCCAATACCATGAGCCACCCCTGACAAGTACAGTAAACTGCTGCATTGTAAATCCAACACTTCATTATAATAATGACAGGCCAGTTATGACTTATGGTTGTCTCACAAAGTGAAACAGAGTAACGCATTTCATTGTTTTTACATTATGGTATATCGGCATTTAGTGTCTCCACATTAAAGGACCTTTTCCTTTTTTTTCCCAAAAACCTTTTTATTTTGTTTTCATTATAAACATATACAAATGTACATGTAACAAATACATTAAAACAATAGCAAAACTATTTACAATATTTACATTCCTCCATGATAAACAATCATTTTAACCATGAGAAGTTATCAGTATTTGCTCAAAAGTTTTTCCAATTCTTGCCATGCTATTTTTTTATAAGTAATGTTATGAGTTCTATAACAAATGGTTTGCAGTTCTTTTTTTACAAACAACTTTTGCTAAATTAATTAATTCTTTAAACATCAAATCTTGTTTACTTTTCCAGTTCAAAGTAATAACTTTTCTGGCAATTGCAAGAATTGACCAGAGTAACTGAATCTGAGATTTAGGTATTACATTAGGTATAGGGACACTGAATAGGATTAGTGAGTTAGAAATATGACAGTTATCAGACCATAAAGCCTTTACAAAATATCTGAAGACTTTCAAGTATTGAACAACATTTCTTCATTCAACGAACATGTAAACCCAGTTGGCCTCTAGTAATTCATCACATTTCCAACATTTACTTTCACAGTTTTTGAGTATAAGATTTATTTTATGTGGAATATAGAAACTTCTATTCATAAATTTCCATGTATACAGTCTCCAATATAATGAAGAAGAGGTACCATGCATAGATTTCAGTAACATTTTTTTGGATTCATCAGATATTTATTTTCCATTAATCTTTACATAGTAATTCCAAAACTCTGAGTCAAATTTTAGAGTGTCTTCTCTTAGTATCTTATAGATAGGCGAGATACTTAATTTTTGAACAGCTGTCTTTTCAAAACACCTAATAAAAAGTTTGATCAAACTAGGTATAGATTAAATCTCAAGGTTGATTGATACTCTCATTTTGTTTTCTATAAACTGCAGTAATGACTGTATAAACAACCAACTGTCCTGACTATTATCAAAACTACATAGCAGAGAGTTTAGTGGTTTAATACTCTTATTTTCAATAAACTGATGCCAGAATATCAAGTTATTTTCCTTTAATTTTTGGATCAAATTCATGTTGAAAGAATCTAGGTAATCAGGCGAGTGTGCTGTAGGGAATATAAGAAACAGGAATTGTTTAATGTTGTAATTACAATCAATTATATTTTTAAAGTTATTAAATATTTGATTAATGCCATAAGAAAAAGATCAAACTTCTTATTAAATAAACAAAATTCACGTAAAAGCCATTGAACTCTACTTATTCCATACTGTTCCTTAAATTGATTTTTATAGTTCTGACGTCTGTTATATGAATCTCATGTATTATTTTTCAGCCATATATATATATATAGGTAGTTGAGATCCAATGTAATATTACATTAATTATAACTGATTTGAAATAAAGATCTAAGCTAGGGAATGCTATCCTCTTACTGTTCCCAGCTCTAATGTGCCATTTATATGCAATCCTAGGTTTTAAGGGGAACCATAAAAATTTAAGTAGCATAAAATCTGATTTTTTAAATAAGTTTTTGGGAGGGGGTAGTATCAATGTGTCTATATTATTAAATTGAAAAACCCTATAAGCGAATACCAAAACATCAACCCCTATACTGTGAACTGTGAAAATCTGAACGCACTAAACCATGAAAAAAAAATATCGAACTGTCGGCCAACCCCACCACCCGCTACATACTACCTACCCAAACAAAATAAATTAACCACATACATACACTATCCAAACCCTACTTCTAACCTAAACTAAAGCACCAAAAAAAAATTATCTGCTTTTACTGTATTTATGTTTCTTCCTACTTTATTTTGCTTTTGCGTCATCTTAAAAGTACTCAGTTGTATTTATTACTGCTTGGTGTAACTCATTCTAAGCCTTTTCTGGTCTGCACTGTGGTGGCAGGACAGGTAGCTTACATCCTTCTAAGTTGGGAACTGCTGATTGAGGGCTCAGTGTCTGTTATTCTAAAAGTGTATTAATTCTGTTTTAAGCACTTGGGCTTCAGGCCAGTTATTTAACATCAAAAGGGTTTGTGGTCTGCACTCTTGTGGGAGGAGAGGCTGGACTCTGCCATTCTAGCTGGAAATTTCTGGTTAAAGGCTTATAGTGCCTGCATATCTAAACTGCTTCTTACTGAAATTGGTGCACCTTGTTTGCTGTAGCATAGACTAGATCCAGGCCTGCTGAATCTAGCTTTGTTTGTATAACTTGAGCACTAATCCAGGCATTCTTTAAAGTATTCAATTGTATTTATTACTGCTTGGTAGTAACTTGATTAAAGTGTAGCTATCATTCTAAGTCTTTTGGATTAAGCACTTGGGCTTCAGACCAGTTGTTTTACATTAGGAAGGGTTGTGGCCTGCACTGTGGAGGCAGGACAGGTAGCTTACATCCTTCTAAGTTGGGAACTGCTGATTGAGGGTTCAGTGTCTGTTATTCTAAAAGTGTATTAATTCTGGTTTAAGCACTTGGGCTTCAGGCCAGTTGTTTTACATTAAGAAGGTTTGTGGTCTGCACTGTAGTGGCAGAACAGGTAGCTTACATCCTTCTAAGTTGGGAACTGCTGATTGAGGGCTCAGTGTCTGTTATTCTAAAAGTGTATTAATTCTGGTTTAAGCACTTGGGCTTCAGGCCAGTTATTTTACATTAAAAGGGTTCGTGGTCTGCACTCTTGTGGGAGGAGAGGCTGGACTCTGCCCTTCTGAGCTGGAAATTTCTGGTTAAAGGCTTATAGTGCCTGCATATTTGAACTGCTTCTTACTGAAATTGGTACACCTTGTTTGCTGTAGCATAGACTAGATCCAGGCCTGCTGAATCTAGCTTTGTTTGTATAACTTGAGCACTAATCCAGGCATTCTTTAAAGTATTCAATTGTATTTATTACTGCTTGGTAGTAACTTGATTAAAGTGTAGCTATCATTGTAAGTCTTTTGGATTAAGCACTTGGGCTTCAGACCAGTTGTTTTACATTAGGAAGATTTGTGGCCTGCACTGTGGTGGCAGGACAGGTAGTTTACATCCTTCTAAGTTGTGAACTGCTGATTGAGGGCTCAGTGTCTGTTATTCTAAAAATGTATTAGTTCTGGTTTAAGCACTTGGGCTTCAGGCCAGTTATTTTACATTAAGAAGGTTTGTGGTCTGCACTCTTGTGGGAGGAGAGGCTGGACTCTGCCCTTCTAAGCTGGGAATTTCTGGTTAAAGGCTTATAGTGCCTGCATATTTGAACTGTTTCTTACTGAAATTTTTACACCTTGTTTGCTGTAGCATAGACTAGATCCAGGCCTGCTGAATCTAGCTTTATTTGTATGCTTGTTGTTTGTTTGCTTGTTATTTCCCTGAAACGCTAATTCCACCTAAAATGCGGCTTTTCAGCGCTTCTGTGGATCCCTAGTGATATCTGCATTGCTTACTGTACTTATTTCCTTGTTTCGCTTGAAAGAAAGTTACTGTTTGTCGTTTTTGCATTTAAGTTACCTGTAACACATTGCATTTAAGTTACCTGGCACTTGCTCACTAAAGCAATTATATAAGTCAGCACTAAAATATTAAAAGCACTACACCCTCACAAACTCTCCTTGAGTACCTCATTCCGCATTGGCCCTTTTTTTCAATTATAAAGGAATTCCCAATACTATTCTAGCATGTCCAAAGGTCAGTTGTCAATCTCCTCTCCGGTCCAGCTGGTGAATCTGGGAATCTTGAGGCAATGTTACAACTGCCTCATGTACACAGACAACCCTCTCCTCCTCCCAACAAATTCCAACACATGTGAGAGATGCAACCATACAGCCATACTGGAGGCTAAGCTCTCTCAATTCAGTACTGGCGAAACCAGTCAGGAGGAGAAGGAAACCAGACTCACTACAATTCCAGTCTCACATAGACCTACCACGACAGCAAACCAAACATAAAAACATAAACACACAAAAACATACTCTCAGGCTCTAAATAAAAATCTGCCTAAGCAGCAGAGACCTCCAAAGCAGACACCCAAGCAACCGCTACCCCAAAACAAAACACGTGCAACACATAGCTCACAAAGCCAGTGTGCCGAACAGTCACAGCCCTTAAGGCTAAACAACACACCTGATACACTTGTAATAGGTGACTCTATCGTCAGGCACACTGATGCCCCGCTCACCAGGCTGAACAAGGAGAAGGTCACGGTGAGCTGCCTGTCGCGCGCTAGGATCCGCCACATAACACAAGCACTCAGGTCACTCCAAGGCAAGTACAAATATGACTCAGTCATTGTCCATGCTGGTGTGAATGACCTGAGACATACCTCCCTGGACTACATGAAAAGAGACATACAGGAGCTCTCTGAGCATGTTGCCCAGGCCGGTATGACCCTGACCTTGAGTAGCATCTTACCCTCACCAAGAATGATGCCACAATATGAAGACAAGATGATCAATTTCAACAATTGGCTTAAATATCGGTGTCATTCAAAGGGGATCCAATGCCTGTCAGCCTGGGATGACATGGTCGACAAGCCATGATGCTTTGCTAGGGACAGCTTGCATGGGCTTTTGGATATTGGCAAAGGCTCTTGCTACCCCCATAGTGCCTTTTTTAGGCAAGGCTCAAAAGACAAACCCATCTCCATAGGTATCACAAGGGATAAGAAACTAAGAGTAATGCTACTCAATGCCAGTAGTCTAAACCTCAAGATGCACGCACTCGAAACTCTCCTTAGCATGGAGAACATCGATATCTGAGCAGTAACAGAAACCTGGTTCAAAGCTCCTGAGAGCACCCCAGCACTATCAGGTTATACCTCATACCATGCTTTTAGGCCCCAAAACTTGGAACGAACCACAAAAGCAGGGGGAGTATCAATATTCTTCAAAGATACCCACACCTCCAGGTAGGTGGCACAGCATGAAGCATCAGAGACTATCCATGTGCAACTAACAGTGGGTAAAACTGCCTTCCAGTTTATAGCCTGCTACAGACCACTCTCCCAAACCCAGGAGCCCCACTCGGCCTTCCTGAGAACACTGAAAAATATGAAGGTCTCTCCAAACACCATTATATTGGGCGACTTCAACTACCCAAACATAGACTGGGAGCATTACTCTAGCTCCAACACCCTAGCCCAAAGGTTCCTAGAATTTATGAACTCAAATGCTATGGAACAACTTGTTACCACTCCCACAAGAGGGGAAAACATACTGGACCTGATCATCACCAACATGGGGAATCTATGCTCCAGACTAGAAGTGTATCCCTCACTGGTAAGATCAGACCATAAACTAATCTCACTGGATATTCACATCCCGACTCCACCCCCTGCCCTGAAAACCACAGTGAAAAGCTTCTCTAAAGCAAATTTCACACTCCTTAAAACCGAGGTGGAATCCTTCAAAGTCCCGGGCCTGTGGAAAATACGGCCCAGACCACAGAATCCTTTATAAACGCATTCTTGAACACCTTCAGGAATGCATGGATCATGCAATCCCAAATAAAACCAAGACCCAATCCTCCAAAGGCAGACATCCTGTCTGGTGGACCCCAGCCATAAACAAACTATACAATAGAAGGAGGAAGCCACTACATGATAGAGCAAAATCCCAAAAAGGGAAGGCATCTCTGATCAGTATTAGCAAAAAACTACGGGCACTCATAAAATCGTCTAAGGACAGCTTTGAGAGAAAAATTGCACAGGACACTAAGGATAATCACAAGGCTTTCTTTAGTTATGTTAAGAACATGGGTGGGAATTCCCAGATATGCTCAGAATTAGTCCAAAATGACAAAAAATACACCGAACCCACAGACATTGCCAAAATCCTAGCTGACAGGTTCAGCGCAAACTCCCCCCCCCCCCCACCAAAAGGGCAAATATCTATCCCAGCAGAGTGCTGCCCCCCTGACATCTCAGATGCTCAGGTAAGAGCTGCCCTCTCCAAAGCAAAAAACACAGCATCAATGGGACCAGACGGTGTCCCGGGCTGTGTCCTACATGAACTCCAAGAAGAGCTAAACCCAAACATAAAACTACTGTTCAATCTCAGCCTTACTACAGGATATGTACCCAAAGAGTGACGTACAGCAACAGTGGCCCCTCTCCACAAAGGTGGTGCCTCAACAGATCCTGGAAACTATTGCCCCATAAGCCTGACTAGCTTGGTCTGCAAAGCTATGGAAAGGATCATCATGGACCTCATAAATAAAGATATTGGGGACCTACAGACACTGGATCCTACCCAGTTCTGCTTTGTTAAGGGCAGATCCTGCATCTTAAACCTGGTTGATTTCTTTGAAACAGTCACTAAGGCCATTGAAGAGGGGAAGGTGGTCCACACAGCCTACCTGGTCCTCGCAAAAGCCTTCGATACAATACCCCACTCGGGCATTATAGATAAGCTCACCAGCTTAAATATAAACCCCTATACCACTAGATGGGTTGCAAACTGGCTCAAGGACAGAACCCACATGGTTAGAATTGCTAGAGCCATGTCAGACTCCAAACCAGTTACAAGTGGCATCCCACAAGGCTCAGTCCTGGGCCCTCTCTTGTTCGGTATATATTTCTCGGAGGTACAGGCCAACATGGAAGGACTGTGGCTGACAAAGTTCGCAGATGACTGCAAACTGGGTGCCATAATCAACTCTCCAGCCGACACAAGCATCCTCCAAAAGGGCCTCATAGAAACAGACAACTGGTGCCAGAGCCATGGCCTCAAGCTAAACGCCAAAAAGTGTATAGTCATCCCCTTTGGCAAAAACAAAGTGCCCACAAATTACCACATAAGTGGTAATCCATTAAGTACAGAAGAAGTAATTAGGGACGTGGGGACCCAAGTTGATAGCAGTCTCTCATTTGACCACCACGTGGCCAAAGTGGTTAGAAAAACATTTTATATAGCCCACCTAATCATGAAGGGATTCACATCTAGATCAGGGGAGGTCATCGTGCCTCTTTACTCATCCCTCATCAGGCCCATAACTGAGTACAATGCCCCTTTTGGGATGTACCTTACCAGACACCTGCAGCAACTGGAAAGACCCCAAAAGTACCTCACCAAGAGGATCAAAGGGCTCAAACAGATGCCATATGCTGCCCGGTTAAAGAAACTCCAGCTCTACTCAGTGGCATACCGCCTGCTCACAGGCGATCTGTGCCTGACATATAAAGCCATGTCCAACCCGGAATTAATGGACATGCTGCACCTCAGAAAATCCAAATCCCATCGAGCTACGTGCTCGAGAGACTTGAACCTCAGCACTGAAATAAATAGGACATGCTGGAGGGACAGATTCATAACCCAGAGGCCCCCTTCACTCTGGAATAAAATCCCAGTCCAGGTTAGGCAGAGTCCCTCATTGACTCTCTTCAAGAGGAATCTTGATGAGTGGATGGGAGATCGTAGGTTTACCCCGGGTATCACTTCTGTGTCACTGTTAGACAGAGGCACAGTATACTAACCTCGAAAAAGGGCATAGCAAAATTAATTTAAAATGGGTGGCGAAAGCCAAACACACTCTGGCTAGGCTTATAAATGCCCTAGGGCAGATAGCCTAGTATGAACCTATGAACCTACCTCCAACACTACACTAAACCCCACAAACACAACTATCTATGCACTTTCCTTAACCCCTCCCTAACCCTAAGGTCCTTAACTACCACACACAACCCCTACAGACATACACCTAAACAAAATAAAAGCACCAAAACCCTACCTCCAACACTATACTAAACCCCACAAACACAACTATCTATGCACTTTCCTTAACCCCTCCCTAACCCTAAGGTCTGTAACTACCGCACACATCCCCTACAGACATACACCTAAACAAAATAAATAATACACATACATACACTTAAAAAAACCCTACACCTAACACTACACTAACTCTTACATACAGTACCTATCTATGCACTTACCTTAACCCAAATCCTAACACTAAAATCTTATCGCAGACTTACCTTATGGAGCTATACCACAGACAGGCCAACCAAAACAAATCGACATTTCAAAATTCGCGGTTTTGACCGTTCGGGGTTTACATACTTCGTGCAATACAGTTCAACGTCTTCGTATTCGCCTAAAGGGATTTTCGATCTTGTAATAGGAACCCATATCAATGACTGTATATAAAACAAAATTTTAGGTAAAATTATCATTTTAAGTAAAGATAGCCTATCCTCCATTGTGAAGAACATTTTATTTCATGTTTTGATTAGTTCACTAATGGTGGTTATTCTTTCCATGTACTCTTTATACTGACACCCAAATATTCTAATACATCATTCTCCCAATTAAACAGTCTATTCTCTCTTAGGTTTTTGTTGATCTTTTTGTTAATTAGTAATGTTCTGCATTTATTATGGTTAAATTTAAGCCCTGAAATTCTTTCATACTTGCTTAAGGTATTTATAACATCATGCAAAGAACCGTCAATATCACCCAACGTTATCAACATACCATCAGCAAATAATTGTATCTTAGGACAATAGTCTTTATTAACTTGAAAGCCTTTTACATTTTGCTTGTTTCTAACATATGTAGCAAAAGGTTCCATTGAAAGAGCAAACAATAATGGTGACAAAGGACAACCTTGTCTAGTTCCCTTGAGGATTTCTAGTGGTGAGGATAGACATGATCCGATTATCACATTAGCTTGTGCCTCACTATACATTTTCATTAATAAGTTGACAAAATCTGAGGAGAATTCAAACCCAATCAAAATTCTTTGTAGATAAGACCAACTAATAGAATCAACAGCCTTTTGTATGTCTAGGCTGATAATAGTTAGTTGTTTTTTGTATTTGCATGCTATGTCTATTAACGATAGTAATTTAATAATGTTATCTTGCACTTTTCTATAAAGAATGAACCCTGTCTGATCATTATGTATTAGATTAGATAATATTTTCTTTATTCTATTAGCTAATATTGTCATGAAAATTTTATAATCAGTGTTTAGTAACAAAATTGGCCTATACGAATCACAAGATTTGGGGTTCTTACCTTGTTTTAAAATGGGGAAGATAATTGAATATTTCTATGGTGGGGGTGTTATACATTTTTGCTTAACCATAATAAAGGCACTTATCATTTTCTTTATTATATATTCAGGAAAATCTTATATAATTCAGGAATTATTCCATCCAGTCCTAGAGCTTTATCTTTTAATTTTTTTTATTTGCTCTTTCACTTCTGTTAGTGTTGTTTGTTTATTTAATATGCTATTTTGTTTGCAACTATCTCTCATATTGGTGAGTACCAAGTCCAGTATGTTTGAACCTGCGGTGGGTATGCACACTATCTGGTCAAGGGTATTTGTGATAATAGGTCTAATTACATATTATGGGAATCTAGAGTCATAGAAGGTGACCTACAGCTTGCCATGATATGGTATGGTATGGGACTTTGTCTATGGTGATTTGCATGCAGATAAATTCCAGGGCATCATCCTGTTTAACCAAAATAGAGTTATGCTTATTGCTAATATAGATTGAGACACACCATCTTTTGTCCTTGTCTTTGCAGTTGATGGTCTAAATGTGAAGCCTTGCATTGGCAGAGTACTTTCTGCAGATTTAAACCATGTCTTGGTAATTGCACAGATGTCTACATTCTCCAGAGTGAGGAGACATTTTAGGGTGTGGAGTTTCTTGTTTAGGCTCCTAGGTTTTTATTTGCTATGTCAGTAAGTTTTTCAATTTGGCATTGCCTAAACAAGGCTTCAAAGAGATGGATAACATTTTTGACAATATTTGGAAACCTAGGAGAGGCAGGTGCAGACCATCCTTTGCAAAGCAACATGGTTTGTTAACTATATCCTTCCATGCTGACAAATATTGGATCCCCCTAGAAAGATACCAGAAACTACGCCAATCATCTTTTGTTCATACTGTGGCATCATCCTTGGTGAACGTAGGATGCTGCAAGGCACATACTTGTCTAAGGGACATATTCAGAAAGACCAACAATGCTTCTCTTCATATAGTCCAGAGAAGTGAATTTCAGGCCATTAATGCCCACATGGACTATGATACAATCATACTGGCAATTATGGTGTAATGACTTGAGTGCATGCTTAACTGGCTCCAGATAAGCAACTAACCATTACCTTCTCCTCATTTAGTCTGGTGAGTAAGGCATTTGTGTGTTGTACAATGGATTCCCCTATGACAAGAATCCTGGGCAATGTGTTTGCTTGCCTTATAAGCTTTGCTCTTGGGGCTGCACTGGGTGTAGGCATATGTGTAGTATTTGTTGTTAGTTTTGGTGAATTCTTTACAGTTTACTGAGGATAGGTGTTGCTGTTTATAGGCTTAGGAGGTTTTTGAGGTTGGGAAAGATTAAATTTTAGTACCTCAGCATAAATTGGTCTGTGTGTATGTGGTAGAAATTGCATGCAATGGATGCAGATTGCATGTTCTTGACAACCTTGACTGTATGCAAGATCTTTACCTCTAGTGAAACTGTATATGTGCATCTCTTACATACTGTGTTTGTTTCTTTAGTGATTAAATGGTTGTCTGTGAATGTCAGACAATTGCTACATTGTCTCAGGATGCTCATTCCTACTAAGCTAGCTACAGAGACATTTGAAAATTGCATATTCATGTTGCTTGGACCTGTATTTGGGTGGGCTACTGTAGGTTGTGGACTGGGTTATACAGAGCTCTCTTTGGGTGGTCCCTGGGGTTTGGCAGTAGACTACATTAGATTTCACTAAGATTTGATAGTAGTGCTGTTTTTTTGTGCAGACTAGCTGCTCTAAGCCTGTCTGGATGTAACGGTTTTGTTATAGCACAGTAAGCTACAAGTTTCATTTTTAACAGTAGTTTTATAGATAACATTTGCTTTTTAGGCACTTGCTTCTGTATGGGCACTGCTAAATTCTTGATGTAAAAACAGCAAGAAAAATTGCTTGCAAGTGTAATCCTACAATAAAATAACTTAGAAAAAAAGTACATTGGCAAGGCAATTTCAAGCATTAAGGACCTTTAGAATGATTTAAAGGCAAAATTAACAAATAACGCAAAAATAAAACAGTAACACTCTAAAAAGTTAAATGAATTGAGAAAAACTAAAATAAATATCTCATCTGCCATCGATGAAGCAGGATTAAATCAGGATGCCTTCAGAATGTGGCTAGAGTGCAAGCTGATGGGATATCTGGGAAAAAGAGCAGGATACGATTTGTAGTAAGGAATGTTTACTCAACTGCAATAATGGTTTGCTGGGCAGGCAGTTAGTATTATGGATATATGGAAAACATATGGAAATTACTTAAATAGGATGAATAACACATTTGTTATTGCAACACATATCTCACAAAGCCAGTGTGCCGAACAGTCACAGCCCTTAAGACTAAACAACACACCTGATACACTTGTAATAGGTGACTCTATCATCAGGCACACTGACGTCCCGCTCACCAGGCTGAACAAGGAGAGGGTCACGGTGAGCAGCCTGTCGGGCGCTAGGATCCGCCACATAACACAAGCACTCAGGTCACTCCAAGGCAAGTACAAATATGACTCAGTCATTGTCCATGCTGGTGTGAATGACCTGAGACATACCTCCCTGGACTACATGAAAAGAGACATAAAGGAGCTCTCTGAGCATGTAGCCCAGGCCGGTATGACCCTGACCTTGAGTAGCATCTTACCCTCACCAAGAATGATGCCACAATATGAAGACAAGATGATCAATTTCAACAATTGGCTTAAGTACTGGTGTCATTCAAAGGGGATCCAATGCCTGTCAGCTTGGAATGATATGCTCGACAAGCCACGATGCTTCGCTAGGGACGGCTTGCACCTGTCACCCTGGGCTTTGGATATTGGCAAAGGCTCTTGCTACCCCATAGTGCCTTTTTAGGCAAGGCTCAAAAGACAAACCCACCTCCATAGGTATCACAAGGGATAAGAAGCTAAGAGTAATGCTACTCAATGCCAGAAGTCTAAACCTCAAGATGCACGCACTCGAAACTCTCCTTAGCATGGAGAACATCGATATCTGTGCAGTAACAGAAACCTGGTTCAGGGCTCCCGAGAGCACCCCAGCACTACCAGGTTATACCTCATACCATGCTTTTCGCCCCAAAACTTGGACCGAACCACAAAAGGAGGGGGAGTATTGATATTCATCAAAGATACCCACACCTCCAGGTTGGTGGCAAAGCACGAAGCATCAAAGACTATCCATGTGCAACTAACAGTGGGTAAAACTGCCTTCCAGTTTATAGCCTGCTACAGACCACCCTCCCAAACCCAGGAACCCCACTCGGCCTTCCTGAGAACACTGGAAAATATGAAGGTCTCTCCAAACACCATTATATTGGGTGACTTCAACTACCCAAACATAGACTGGGAGCATTACTCTAGCTCCAACACCCTAGCCCAAAGGTTCCTAGAATTTATAAACTCAAATGCTATGGAACAACTTGTTACCACTCCCACAAGAGGAGAAAACATACTGGACCTGATCATTACCAACATGGGGACTCTATGCTCCAGACCAGAAGTGTATCCCTCACTGGTAAGATCAGACCATAAACTGGATGAACATGGATTGCAAACTGGCTAAAGGACAGAACCCACATGGTTAGAATTGCTGGAGCCATGTCAGACTCCAAACCAGTTACAAGTGGTGTCCCACAAGGCTCAGTCCTGGGACCTCTCTTGTTCGGTATATATTTCTAGGAGGTACAGGCCAACACGGAAGGACTGTGGCTGACAAAGTTCGCAGATGACTGCAAACTGGGCGCCATAATTGACTCTCCAGCCGACACAAGCATCCTCCAAAAGGGCCTCATAGAAACAGACAACTGGTGCCAGAGCCATGGCCTCAAGCTAAATGCCAAAAAGTGTATACTCATCCCCTTTGGCAAAAACAAAGTATCCACAAATTACCACATAGGTGGTAATCCATTAAGTACAGAAGAAGTAATTAGGGACCTGGGGACACAAGTTGATAGCAATCTCTCATTTGACAACCACATAGCCAAAGTGGTTAGAAAAACATTTTATGTAGCCCACCTAATCATGAAGGGATTCACATCTGGATCAGGGGAGGTCATAGTGCCTCTTTACTCATCCCTCATCAGGCCCATAATTGAGTACAATGCCCCTTTTGGGATGTACCTTACCAGACACCTGCAGCAACTGGAAAGACCCCAAAAGTACCTCACTAAGAGGATCAAAGGGCTCAAACAGATGCCATATGCTGCCCGGTTAAAGAAACTCCAGCTCTACTCAGTGGCATACCGCCTGTTCAGAGGCGATATGTGCCTGACATATAAAGCCATGTCCAACCCGGAATTAATGGACATGCTGCACCTCAGAAAATCCAAATCCCATCGAGCTACGCGCTCGAGAGACTTGAACCTCAGCACTGAAATAAATAGGACATGCTGGAGGGACAGATTCATAACCCAGAGGCTCCCTTCACTCTGGAATGCAATGCTTCATAGGGAGGAGCAACAGTTGTCCTTAACAATGTACTATGAAATTTAAACAACTACTTCCTATAAAGGTCTTGTTTTCCAAACTAGTGCAAGTGCTGCTTCCAGAGGGATAGGTTTGCATTTCATTGCTGATTATTTGGATATCTTTGAGTTCAAATTCCTTCCTATCATCCAGAAAAGTTGTATACATTATCTTATTTTAGTGAACAAACTGGTCAAGAAAAATGAAGTGTCTTACAGGTGAAAGAGAAACAATCACAGGTTTCTGAATATAAGGTAATATTCTAGACAGTACACTAGTATTCATAGGCTTCACAGTCAGCGAACCCTTAATATTCAGACGATTGCAATTGTATAACCAATGTTTCTTCAGTCCTGCTGCTCCTCAGAGGTATCTGGTGGAACTTTGGATATGGCAGTACGTTGTTTTTTCTTTTCTGTCTCTTTTTTCTTTCTTTCTTTCTTTCTTTCTTTCTTTCTTTCTTTCTTTCTTTCTCTTTCTTTTTTCAGCTAAATTAAAACCACTGTAATGTACCAACTGCACATAACAGCGAAGCATTCTAACTTTGTATCTTATTTTCTTGTTAGTCTCTTGCTTTTTTATAACAAATTACTTCATGGTGTCCTCAACATTACTGCAAATTTACATTTTCCTTTAACCAGAAAATCTATCTCACAGAGATTGTTTGTTTAGATAAAGTAACAAAATTATAAATTAATACTTCCTTGTTTTTGTCTGGGTATAGCTAATCTTCCAACATACCTTTTCTATTGTGAGTGATTTTCTCATTAAGTGCCAGAGCAATTATTTAAGCTGCTACCTTTTTTGATAAACAAAAATCACTGACTCTAATGTAACACACAGAGAGAACCTTTAGTTTTAAGTCTGGTCTTCTAAAGTTTCAAGATCACATACTTACACCCAGTTATATGCACAAAATTATGTGTCCGTGTCTGAGGTGTAGTTGTCATACTAAACATGCAAGCTGTACACTTTCTTTCCACACCAGCATTTTTCAAGCGTTTCCTTTTTTTGTTAGCTAATATGAAAGAAATAAATAATGTAATTCCCTTTCTAGGCACTAATGGGTATTTAAGCACTATAACTAGGGTTAATAACTTAATAATGCCCAATGAAAGGTTCCTGTTAACCCAAAAGTTTGAGTAATTATAAAACCTATGCTTGTCCAGTTAAAATTATTGTAATCGCCATCTCTCTGTTCTAGTGTCTTAGAACTTTCTTTTGACATGCACATTAATTACCTACTGTTTTGTTTTTAAACTGTAGAAGCTGTCATTTCCAAAAAAAGTTTAAATAGAAAATGTAGTAAACATTGCTGGCACACTGTTACTGAGCTATATTGATCCAAAAGAAAATCTATATCTATATCTATATCTCTCTGTATATATATATATATATACATATATATATATATATATATATATATATATATATATATATATATGTGTGTGTGTGTGTGTGTGTGTGTGTGTGTGTGTGTATATATATATATAGATATATATATATCCTTTTGCACTGACACTTTCTCAAGCAAGTATGACACCACACTTCCAGGTGTATCATGAACAAAGCATGCAACTAAGCCACTGAGCTCATTATGTTATAAACAGGTGTACAAATATAAAATATGAAACTAACCCAACCAGTTTTTGAAAGTTTTCAGTGATGCTTTATTTATTTTAATTGTTTTCCTTTATTATTTATGTCTAAGGCATGACGTTCTGTATGTCTGGATTTCTAAAATGATTACACTTTTTGCCTTTCAGTTGGTAATAATTCTATTTGTTCCAAAGCTACCAGCTTTGAAATGATGCTGTTGACAATAGTTAAAGAGATGCAGTAAAGAATTTCATTTTAAATTTGTCTGTTAAGTAGTTTATAATGTAAAATAATCTGTAGACATTATCCTGTTTTATATTGATAATTCTGGAATATGCATATGGCTGTGTGTTTACTTGGAATACATTTATAATGTTGAATGTACAAAACACAGAATAGCATAACAGCAACTACAAAATGTCAAAACTCAAAATGCCAACAAACTCTGCACAAATTTTATGCAGGGGGCAATGCCCTCTGTGCCCTCCACCCCATGCTAATTATATATACATACTCTGGGTAGGTATATATAAAGGTATATACAGATGTTGTCATCCAGTGGCCAATAACTTTGGCCTTGACTTCAGAGAAGTAAGGGGAAAACACAAGCACTTGCTGTACAGCAAACTCATCAAATTACTGTTTTTGACCTTTTGTGGTCAATATTATGCCATTCGGCATTTTGGCCATTCGACATAGGTTCATAGGTGTTTACTAAGCTAATGACCACAGCAGTCTTTTTAAGCCTAGAAATGCATCCCTAATCTCTGACAAGTTCTGATACCCTTGATAAGTGTAAACAGGGGGTTGGGAAGTGAAACATGTACAAGCAGGGGCCTAGGAGATTAACTATATACATGCTGCCTGTGTCCATTAGAGATATAAGTGTCAAACCAGGGATGAATTTCCTGTTCCCCAACCACTTGAATTGGATTAGGGAGGAATTCTGCTTCACATGGCTGGGAGCCTGTTCCAGAAGTGGTAGTCTCTGGGATACATGCCTGTCTCTCCAGCAGGTCCTACTTATATCACAGGCAAGGTTTAAGTCTTTAGACTGGATAATTCTGGTGCTGTTTATTTTGCAAATATACACAAGGTCCATCAGAGGGGGATCTGACAATACCTTGAATGTCAGGCATAGATCTCCCCTCAACAGACTGTAGGAGACAGAATACAGGGATAGCCCTTGAGGTGATCTATATAGGACATGTTACTTACTCCTTGTGTTCTTTTAATGAGGAACCTCTGTGGATGTTCCAGTTGTTGGATATGCCTAGTTAGGTACATACCAAAGGGTGCATTGTACTCAATGACAGGTCTGATAAATGCTGAATACAGTGGAACAAAGACTCCTCTGGACCTAGATGCCATATCTATGTTTATAAGCTGAGTAAGATCCAGTAATGTTCACAGTCATCACTACAAACCATCAGTAGGATTTTGTGTATTTGATTTCCTCACTACTGTAGATACATGATGGTCAAAGGCTAGATTGCTGTCTATGTGTGTCCCCAAGTCCCAGACTGCTACATCAACTGTTAGGGGGGGGTGTTGTCAATATGATAGACACCAGGGGTGGATGACTTCTCGAAGGATGCTGTTATGCATTTCTAGGCATTTAGTTTTAGACCATGGCTCTGGCACCAGTTGCTTGTCTGAGTCAGCCCTTCCTGGAGAACATTTGTGTCAGTGGTGATTCAAGGACAGCACCTCATTTGCAATCATCTGTAGATTTAGTCATCCAGAGGCCAATAATATTGGCCTTGACTTCAGAGAAGTAAATGGCAAAAAGGAGCAGTCATAGTACTGATTCCTGAGAGAATCCACTTGTGACTGGCCTCTTTGTAGAGGTGGACTTCCCAATTCTAACTTCTTGGGTCTTGTCTGTGAGCCAGCTAGCTATCCACTGGATGACATAAGGGTTTGTACCTAACATCTTAAGTTTGTCAGCAATGCCTGAGTGGGAGATTGTGTCAAATGCCTTGGCCAGGTCAAGGTAGGCAGTGTGAACCATTTTGCTGTCATCCATTGCTTTGGTGACCTTCTCAAAGAAGTCCGCCAGGTTGAGTAGACATGGCCTGCCTTTGATGAAACCAAATTGGTTTGAGTCCAGTGTCTGGATGTTTCCTATGCCATTATCAATCATTTCCATGATAATTTGTAGGATCATAGGCTCATAGGAGGTTACTAGGCTAATGGCCTCAGGGCCCTTACAAGCCTAGCCAATTTCAACCTGTGTTCCCAAGGGTTTCTGGTCCAAACAAACACTAAAATCAGCACCTATTGTCCTGTCCAAGAGGGACACAGGTGCAACTCCTAGGGTGAATTTCCAGTTACCCATCCAATTGTCCAATCTTCTCAAGGCTTTGCATATGAGACTAGTGAGACTTATGAATATGTAGTTTCCAGGGTCAGTAGATGGCCCATCTTTGTGCTTTGTTGCTGTTCTCTATTCATGGGGCATGAAACCTGTTTGGAGGCTACAGTTAAATAGCAATTCCAGATGGCCTAATAGATCATGCTTCGTGCTATTTAGAAAGCATCCTGGGATATTGCCTGGGCTCACTGATGCAGTATTCTTGGCCTTAGAAAGAGCATTAAGGACCTGTTCCCTAGTGATAGCAGGGGGAGTTGTATTTGATGACATTTCCTGAGGAAAGTTTGATTAGGAATGAGGGTTAAAGTTGGAGCTTAATTTGTCAGCCAGAAGGTTTGCTATTTCTTCTGACTCAGTATAGGTGGCTCCATTTACAATGCGCTCTGCATACAATTGTTTGTTGCCTTTGAGGTGGCAAACATAGCTAAATAATGCTTTGTGGTTGTCCTTGGCATGAGAAGCCAAATTTCCTCAAATTTGGCATTTGTAGACTTTATTTGTCTTCTGAGTTGTTTGTTTGATGAGAGTTCGTTTATCTTGCTGGGTGCTGCACCTCCTAATTTTTGACAAGCTTTTCTTCCTTCTGTTATACAGCCTAATGATGTTATGATTCCACCAAGGTATTTTATGTTTATGAGTTAATTTTGTACTTCTTCCTGGTGAGTACAACTGCCTCTATGAAGCTATTAGCATGCTTGCATTGGGTTTCTGTGAACAGTTTTTCATAAGCAGTAGTGTTCTCTGGGTTTATGGTAATTTTGCCAGGTTATTACTTAATAGTATGAAGTTTGCCTTAGAGTAGTTCCAGAATATTTCAGGTTTAGCTGGGGTTTTAGGTTTTATTTTTACTTCAAAGGACACCATTTTGTGGTCTGACCTTACCAAAGAAGACATTGTGCAAGGGGGTGTGCAGCACTCCCCCATATTAGTGAGGACCAGATCCAGTGTGGTTGCACCCCTTGTCGATGTATTAAAAATATGGCCAGGGAATATGTGTTTACAAAGTCTAGGAATCTCTGTGCCTGTATGTTTGGTGTCATATATGATTCCCAGTTAATAGTGTGGTTATTAAAGCCACCCATGTATATGGGATTGGGTTGGATGTCTAGTGTTTCCAATAAATTTAAATACATGGTATGGGTTCCCTGGGTCATAGAAGGGGACATATAGCTTGCAACAAAGTAATATTGGATGTTTTTCTATGGAGATTTGAACATGGAGTAGCTCAACTGGATTGTCCTGTTTGACGAACCCTGAAGTATATTTATTTTTTATGTAAATTGAGACACCTCCATCTTTAGTCTCTGTCTTTGTAGTAGCTGGTCTAAATGTGTGGAAGGCATTATAACCTTGCACTGTCAGTGTGCTCTCCACAGCTTTAGACCAATTCTCAGTAACCTCAGCATTCTCTATGGTGAAGAGAGCTGATGGGGAGTGGAGGTTTTTATTTAAACTCCTAGCATTGAGCAGTAACACCTTTCGATTTTCTTGGTTTTGATTTGCTCTGATGGAAGTACTTTCAGTTTGGCATTGCCTGAAAAAGGCACTGTGGGAGAGGACAATGTTTTAGCTAATATTCAAAAGCCTAAAGGGGGGAGGTGTGGACCATCCCTAACAAAGCAGCGTGGTCTGTTGACCATTTCCTTGTATGCCCACAAACATTGCACCTCCTTAAAAACAACACCAGAAACTAAGCCAATTATTAAAGTCAGTCATCTTTTGTTCATATTGTGACATCATCCTTGGAGAAGGTAAAATGCTGCTGAGTGCCAGGCTCATACCAGCCTGAGATACATATTCCTCTATGATATCTCTATTCATGTAGTCTAAGAAGGTAAGTCTCAAGTCATTTACACCCACGTGGACTATAACTGAGTCATACTGGTATTTGTGGTCCAATGGCCTGAGTGAGTGAGTTAATGTGGCGGATTCTGGCACCCAATAAGGGTTTTTGCCAGGTTATTACTTAATAGTATGAAGTTTGCCTTAGAGTAGTTTCAGAATATTTCAGGTTTAGCTGGGGTTTCAGGTTTTATTTTTACTTCAAAGGACACCATTTTGTGGTCTGACCTTACCAGAAAAACATTGTGCAAGGGGGTGTGCAGCACTCCCCCATATTAGTGAGGACCAGATCCAGTGTGGTTGCACCTCTTGTCGATGTATTAAAAATCTGGCCAGGGAATATCTGTTTACAAAGTCTAGGAATCTCTGTGCCTGTATGTTTCGTGTCATATATGATTCCCAGTTAATAGTGTGGTTATTAAAGCCACCCATGTATATGGGATTGGGTTGGCTGTCCAGTGTTTCCAATAAATTTAAATACATGGTATGGGTTCCCTGGGTCATAGAAGGGGACATATAGCTTGCAACAAAGTAATATTGGATGTTTTTCTATGGAGATTTGAACATGGAGTAGCTCAAGTGGATTGTCCTGTTTGACGAACCCTGAAGTATATTTATTTTTTATGTAAATTGAGACACCTCCATCTTTAGTCTCTGTCTTTGTAGTAGCTGGTCTAAATGTGTGGAAGGCATTATAACCTTGCACTGTCAGTGTGCTCTCCACAGCTTTAGACCAATTCTCAGTAACCTCAGCATTCTCTATGGTGAAGAGAGCTGATGGGGAGTGGAGGTTTTTGTTTAAACTCCTAGCATTGAGCAGTAACACCTTTCGATTTTCTTGGTTTTGATTTGCTCTGATGGAAGTACTTTCAGTTTGGCATTACCTGAAAAAGGCACCGTGGGAGAGGACAATGTTTTAGCTGATATTCAAAAGCCTAAAGGGGGGAGGTGTGGACCATCCCTAACAAAGCAGCGTGGTCTGTTGACCATTTCCTTGTATGCCCACAAACATTGCACCTCCTTAAAAACAACACCAGAAACTAAGCCAATTATTAAAGTCAGTCATCTTTTGTTCATATTGTGACATCATCCTTGGAGAAGGTAAAATGCTGCTGAGTGCCAGGCTCATACCAGCCTGAGATACATATTCCTCTATGATATCTCTATTCATGTAGTCTAAGAAGGTAAGTCTCAAGTCATTTACACCCACGTGGACTATAACTGAGTCATACTGGTATTTGTGGTCCAATGGCCTGAGTGAGTGAGTTAATGTGGTGGATTCTGGCACCCAATAAGCAACTGACTGTGGCTTTCTCCTTACTCAGCCTGGTGAGAAGAACATCAGTGTGTCTCACAATGGAGTCTCCAATGATTAGAATGTTGGATTCCATGATGGTTTGCCCTATGGGCGTAGATGTAGAAGCTCCATGAGATGTGGCTGTATGTGTTGATGTGGATGTTGTTTTGAAAGAGTGCATTCAAGGTTGCTGAGGTACTTCATCTAGGAGGCCTTTGGGGTTTAGGAAGGTTACATTTAAGTGCCTAAGTATATGTGGGTCTATGTGTTTGCTATGTTTACATTTAAGTGCCTAAGTATATGTGGGTCTATGTGTTTGCTATGTTTTGTTTGTAATGGGTGCAGTGTGTACTACTGACAACCTTACTGACATTAGTTGTGCTTTTATGTGAGAGATTTGCCTCTGATGACATTGTGTAAATACATCTCTCACATACCATATCAGGTTGTTGATAATTAATTGGTTGTCAGTAAATATAAGGCAAATTTTACATTGCCTCAGGATGCCCATATCCACCAAGCTGATAATGGACATAGTGGGAAAGTTTATATCCATGGCAATAGACTCTTTTTTAGTGTTTAGACAGTTGGAGAGAGAATATCAAGCAATGCCAGGAGTATCCAATTTGCAACCCCAGGGGCAATGCTTGTCACTGCAAACTAATTGTCTTATGTGCTACTCGGTATTGGTGAAATTTCAATGGTTCTTTTACAGGGAAAAAATTTCAACTCAAGGTATCTGTGGCTATACAGGGCACTGCCAAACATTTCTGGGGAATCTAATAAGTAGAGCCTGATGATTTATGGATAACGTATTTAGGTAGATATTCTGAAGTTAGAAGCAAATAAAGCAATACTTACTGAAACGAAATAATTAGCTTGTCAAAAATGACAAAAAGTGGAGAGTCATCTGAATGGCTACTATTATCTGAGTGCTACTAGTGTTGGTCTCACCACAGCTTCACTCTGCTTGGATACAAAGCTCATTTGTGTGTTTTCTCACCAGAAGCAAAACAGTAGCACCAATCCAAAGATGAGAAGCAGACCACAGCTTGTTTGGTGACATCCATGGTCTTGTCCCAGATGATGTAAGGGCCTGTAGGCTTGTTATAGCCTTTTTCTGCTCCTTGTGTCACTAGGAGAGAAATATAAGCACAAATTTCAAAATGACAACTATGGAGCAGTTATTAGGCTTTCCGGTGATCAAGAGTGCCCAGGAAATAATGTTCCTATGCTCCTTCTCTCAGCAGGAGCAATACAGAAGCATTAATCTCTAGATGACTGATACTGAGAGACAGAAAGTGGACTGTCCAGTAATTGGTGGTCATCCAGTAGATGTTGCAGATTTTAAAGGTAAAACGGAAAAATAGGTTACAGAATGTACCCTGTGAAACAAAAGATGGTTCTGCCAACAGTTAACATTCTTCT
Source organism: Protopterus annectens (assembly GCF_019279795.1). Lineage (NCBI taxonomy): Eukaryota > Metazoa > Chordata > Ceratodontiformes > Protopteridae > Protopterus > Protopterus annectens. Next base: position 368,942,464 of record NC_056732.1, on the reverse strand, counting down.
CAGCTGCAAAAATTTCACTGGTGATAATTCATGCCGGTGACTATGAATGAAGCAGACAGCTGTAATTCAGACGCATCATTTTTAATAGTCTAAGCAAAAGGCCACATGTTGTGGTGTGCAGCTCTGTAAAGTCATCATACCTTTTAACCTTGAGCATTAAAAGTCGTAGCACTGCCCTTTAAAAAACACACATAACAGAGGATCAGAAAGAGGAAGACGTTCTTATTTGTCACATCCAAAGGTCTTCATACACTAGACCTTATATAGATAGGTATGGGAAGGGACTCACTGTATAATATTACTTTATTTATTTAGTAAGTTATGTAACCATGAACAGGTCTCACTTTATGAGAAACATTGGAAACCTAGGGGAAGCAATGTAAAATTTTTGGGACAAAATTGCAGCACTATTCCTAAATCTTAGCAATTGAGAGGTATGAAAGTGATACATTAGGCTCCATTTTGTAAAACATTTGTCTGTCCAAGAGAACTGCTCGGAGAGTCAAGACATCCCTTTACATTTTGTTGTGCAGTGAGCTGCAGGTGACAGAAGACTAAGTGTGTTGATGATGGAATATAGGTGGGGTTAGGGGTGTGGCTTTTCAGAAATGAAAGATCTGGTAAGTTGTGGGGGATATCTGAGAAGAAGGAAAACTACATGCAGGAAGGTTGAAAATTATGATCATTAAAATGCACAGTGATGGACTTTACTTACAACATGAAATTTTTTGGCAGATGGAGACTGGTTGCACCACCATGTCTGTTCATTATTCTATCAAAAAAATAAACAGTAGATCACTGTTCACTAATAAGTTATACCTTTCTACATCCCTGTTGGAATATTTTATGTTTGTTCATGTGGTCATGGACTCCACTGCAATATTTGATTCCATATTTTCTGAAAATGTCATCCAATTCATCTACAAATGTCTCTGTAAGTCAGCTCTCATCTATCATCTTTCTATCTTCACATTGTGCCACCTTGTTTTTCCATGTGTCCATTTCTGACATGTGGTACTCTATTCGAGTATGATGCCTCTAGTGTGCTCAAATATTCCTGTCAAGTCATTTTAATCCCCCTTTTCATTTAGGATGCATATATCATTGAATTCATTTGAAGTTACCCTGTAAGCTGTATAAAATGTTATGCCCTTTGTTGTGTGAGCCATCTTCGCTTACTGCTTTTTTAGTTGTGGAGTCTTATGAACTTTGCAAAGCAATCCAAATTTATCTTTACCAACTGTCAGTAAAAGAGAAGAATACAACAAGAATACCATGCACTTTCCTGCCGTTATTGCCTTTCTGTATCCATCCCAGAACCAGCTTTCTGTATCACTCTCTGTCACTTTCTGTATTCTCCATGTTCAGATTTTTTCCCCTTTTACAGACTTGGTCATCTTCAAAAAATACATAATTTGCTCTCTAGGTCATCTACAATTTGACTTATAAAAACACAGACAAAATCAGAACCCTGCAGTATATCACTTGAAGGAAAATTTTCTTTAAAGTCAAATACTTTTAACATTTTTATGTTATTTCAACCATTTTAAATTCAGGGCACTGTGCACTGCTGATATCTAGAATGGCACAAACAAAATGAGAAACGGGTTACCAGCTAAAAATCAAAATGCCCAAACCCAAGAGTAAAGGAACAAAAGTGATAAAGTGAATTGTGGTTGTTTTTTCCTTCATCTGGCATGGTGGTTCTGGGCATTTTGTTTTTTGATATCTAGAATGGGCTTGCTCCAAAATTTGTCTTCTTTCTCCTTTGTTACTGTTTCCTAATGTTTCTTTTAGACATTTTGCCATCTTACAAAAACAGCATGCATAATGTGTAATCCTAAATTTTAAATGACTTGGCACTGTAGCCATACTTAGTATGAGTCATACTGTTACTGGTAACTTCTTTGTTGGTAGATTCTTCTTTGGCTGATGCCAGTTTTTGTATATGAGATATGATTTGAAAGTAATAGATATATGTTTGCTTCACCTATGTAACACAATAACTGCCTCAGAATTATTTATTTAGGGCTAGTGAGACTCCAGTCATTGTATGTAATAAATAGGTCCAGGATCATCAGGATTTTACCCTTTTTCTAACTTTATAGATATTCATTCTATAGTTTCTTTCAATAAAATCTTATTTTAAATTCATTCTTACAATAATCCATATTTCAAATGCAGTGTCTTCTCCTGTATCCATACTGCCCAGACACAAATGATTTGATCCCCTTCCTTATAAACAAACTTTCTTCTTCCCATCCATAATTACACTGTTTGTAATTACCTCAGTTCATGATATCATACATTTCTACCTAAGATTAAAGTCATACTCAATCACAAATATATAATCATTCCTAGACATTATATATAGAAACTACAATGCACAAATTATATTTTTATGAAAACAGACTGTGGTATTATCACCATTTATCCAAATAAGTCAGCTCAGGATAGCAATGAATTTTATGACAACATTACTTTCTGAATTTCTACACACACCAGTAGGGCATAATGTAAATTCAATAAAGTATCTATTTGGTAGAATCACACAATTAATATTTATTTATTTTATTTTACATTTGTTAACCGGGAAGGTCCGACTGGATATATGTCCATTTTCAGCAGAGGCCCGAGGAGAAAAGCTCCATACAGTAGACATAAAACAGACAACATAATACACTGTAAAATACAATAGAAAAATACAATCCAGAGACATTTTACATAATTACTTAATGAAACCATTCCATTATAAGAGTAATTCAAGAATAGATGTTATGCAATGTATTTGTAGGTCATTTTCAAAGTTCCCAGGCCAATATTCAAGAGGTGCATATATAATTGTGTTACATAAAATACATTTTAGATTTCACTTAATCACATGGCAGTACAGAGTAATATAGGTTGGGATTCAGAGACACTGCTAAGATACTATAGTTGGGTGAACAGTAGTAAAGTGTGGGGAATTAGTCAGGGGTAGAGCAAGGGCAGAGCCATCACAAAGTGAAGTATTGAGTAAGGTTATTTTTAAATTGGGTTGGAGAGGGCTGTAAGGTTAGTTCTGTAGGGAGAGATTTCCAGACTTTACCAAATGAGTTCATAAACAGAGCTTCCTCATTAATAAGACATAAATATGTGCAAAAAATATCCTGGACATACATTAAACGTTCAACTTCTGCTAAGGCTGTGAAAAAAATGCATAACATTGTTGCATTTAAAAGACTGGGATGATTTTGCAAAAGAAGAGTCTTTATTTTTTACTCATGGTTCTTATATCATTGAAACCAAGACATGTATTGATAGGATCTGTATTTCCAATGAACGGAGTACAAATATTGATTCTGGCATTGGGGATGTTCCCCTACTTGTTGTTGTTGTGCATGGAACCCATTTTGAAGGAGCAGTTCCTGTTCCAAATCCAGGCACAGAGATGGCTCAGAGAAATATGGAGGCAAATGGAGAGAGAGAAGGTGATGATGGAGTAGTCAAAACAATTAAGGAGAAAGCAAATATTGAGGCCAGAGAATGTTTGCAGGATTCTGAGGAAATATTTCAAAGAAACCTACTTAATGGAAATGAGTTGGCAAATGATGGCTGTATAATTACAGCCCTCCTGTCAGGAGGGTTGCAGGATGATTTAAAGAAATGGTAGTGCAGAGTGAGCCAGAAAATGATGGAGATGTTTCCTGGGGAGCATTATGGAGAAAATACAAAAGGAGGATGCAGAGACAATCCTGAATAATAGTGGGAGATAGAAAAGAAAACACATGCAAAGAAAGTAAAAGAATGCAAAAGTTGAGTAGCAGAAAAGAAGGCAAAAGAAAATGAAAAACAAAAGTACATATTGAGGATTCAAAGTAAAGAAGGCAAAGGAATGGAAAGGTATTAATTGTGAGATAATGTAATAGCTCCTTTGGGTGTAAAAGCACATGAGGTAAGAGCATTTATTCTTATTAACAAATACGCATTGCAACATTATATTTGAGACTGTTTTTTTAATGGAATCTTGGAGAATATGAAAAAAAAGAAAATTGTAACCCATGGAATCTTAATGTGATAAAAGCATTTAAGAGGGAAACAAAAGGGAAGATTAATGTACAATTTCAAACAAAGGCAGAAAGAGAAACTTTGAAAAACATATTAAAGCTTTATGTAAAGAAGTACTGGATATTGCAAAAGATTATGACAAAAGGGGTTTATCGACTGATGGCTGGGACTGTAATATTGTGTTAAAACTCGAAAAAGAAAAAAATTATACCTATATCAAGCATACCTGTGGAGAAGAATAAGGGTGTTGCAAAATGCTGTGGACAACCCAAAACATATTTTGGGGGAAAAGAAGGACAATTGATAAGTAACTGTGACAAAATAATATGTTGTATTTTGGGGAAAATGGGACACGATGCAAAAAAAATGTGAATTGAAATGTTATAAAGGTAACAAAATTGGACATTTATGGATGGATTGCAAAAATGAAAATAACAGTTAGGAAAAAGAAAAAAAGAATACAATAAGCAAAGAGAAGAAGTAGTAGAAAAAGAAGAAAAATTAGATAAGAAAAAATAATAAAGAGGACATAGAAGAAGATTCTGAAATAAGTGATGAGGAAGCATTAACATGGGGGTAGTAAAAGGGTAAAACAGAATTATATTGGAAAAGGGTAAAATGCAGAAAAAAGAAAATGTAAAAGGATACATACAAAAGAAAAAAAAGAAAGAAATGGATGAAAAAGAATATATACAGCTAAAGATTGGAGCTTGATATAATGGTTAAGGTGTGTGACTCACAAACACAAGATACAGTGTTTGATTATCACATTTGGGTAGAAAATTGGTTAGGATTAAATGGTCTATTATGAAAGCTAGCCTAGTAATTAGCTATGACTTTATAAAACCATGAATCTAAGGAAAAGGGAAAATAAAAAATTTTGAGTGCTTTCTGTAAATGTGAATAGTATTAAGAATGTAATAAGAAGAATATGAATTTTGGAGTGGTGTAATATATGTGATGAAAATGTAATTATATTAGCAGACACAATATTTTTAATAAATGAAGAAAGATTACAGAGAAACCATAGGCAGGAAAGATAATCTGGAATTTGGGAAATGAGAGATGTTCTGGAATAGCCATATTCTGTAGAAATACAGTAAAGATATTAGATGTAACTTTAGCAAAAATGGGAAGATTAACCATTGAAGATTTAAAATGGAAAGAACAAGTATACAGAATTATAGCATTATATACTTATACTAACCGAAAAGAAAGGGAAAGCTTATTTCATCAGATTTTATATTATATAGTGATAAATATGAATATTATAATAACAGGAGACTTTAACTGTGATTTAAAAGGCAAACATAAAAAGAAATTAAATGATATAAGAAAAATGTTAGAAGTTATAAAATGTGGGACAAAAATGTATGTACTTTCAAAAGGGGTATGTGTAGAAATAAAATAGATTATTTTAGAGTATCAGAAGGTTTAGTTATAGGAGAAGGGAAGGTAGTTAAAACAGAATTTTCTGATCATCTTGCAATATGGCTAGAGATAAAAGAAAACAAGAAATATATAAAAATAAGTAAATTAATAAAAAGGATAAATGAGAAAGCATGGAATGAAAAAGGAAAAAGACTAGCAATATAATTATGGAAAGATCATATCACTATGAAACAAATATATAAATAGTGGTCTGAATGGTGAATGATATTTAAGGAAAAATATAAAAAAATGTTTTTTACACTGGCAATATGATGTAGAAAAGTAGGGAAAGAAAAATATAAAAGAACATATAATGATGAATTGGAAGATTTAGAATAGAAAGTACTTTGACAAAGAAAAAGAAGTATATGAAAGACATCAAGAAAAAATAATATAATTTTATATATCCAAAGATATTTTTACAAGAAAAAGAGAAGTATCAAGTTAGTTTAGCAGATTAGTGAAGGGAATTATTGTAATGAGAGAAGTAAAAAGTGTAAAAGAAGAAATAGAAAGAACTCAGGAAAAGGTTATGACTAGTGTAGTACAATATGTACAAGAAATGTTTAAAGAAAAATGAAGGTAGTAAAAAAATATGGAAAGTTAAAAAGTTAACAGAAAAAGACAATAAAGAGTTGGAAAGGAGATTTATTTAAATGAGCTAGATAAAGTATTAGGACAAGGAAATATTGATTTAGCTGCAGGATGAGATGGAATGTGGTATAAAATATATAAAAATTTAGGAGATTGGCAAAAGAAATGATTTTCAAAGATTTTAAATGAATGCTTAAATCGGGGTTTTATGTATAAAGAATTGTGTAGTGGAACAGTTAAATTCATATGGAAGAAGGAAGATAGAAGATAATTAAAACATGAGAGACCAATAGTACTGAATAATAATGATTATGCAATCTTTATGAAAATAATAGAAAAGATATTTGAAACTAAATTGGAAAATATTATGGATGATAGCATATGTAGTATTTAAGGGAAAGGCTGTCAAGAATTATTAATGATAGATAAATTGTGGATGATGATATGGACAGAAAAAAAGAAGCAAAAATCATGATAGGAGACCTTAACAAGGCATTTGACAAAACTGAACATGGCATCTTATGGATAATAATGAAAATATAATATAAGTGAGAAAGTTAGGAAATTATGTATATCAGTGTTTAGTAATAATAAAATAAAAATACTAGTTAAGCCAATAGGTATATATGAAGAGTGATGTAAGACAAGGATGTCCAATGAGTTTTATACTTTTTGCATTAGTTATGAATTATACAGTATGTGATATAAATTGCAAAATGAAGGAGGTGGAGTATTTAACACATGAAGGGTTAAGAATTCCAGTTCTGTTAGCATATGCAAATTACTTTATAATAATTGCAAAAATCAAAATTTGGATGAAAGAAGTAATAGTTTGCACAAATGAGTGTCTAGAGATAATAGGGATGGCTTTAAATAAAGTGAAAAGTAAAGGTTTAGGTGATATAGTAAAGATTGGGTTTATATTTTATAATGGATTAACTTTCTGTATTAAGTATAAAATTTGGGAATACAGATGTAAATAGAATTCAATCGAAAAAAATAGAAGAAATAAAGGAAACATGTCTTTTCTGGAGAACATATAAATTATCGTTCAGAAAAAGGTTTATTTAAGAAATTCAGTAATGATGGGAACATTGCATACTTAGCAAGTATACTTATGCTGCCAACAGTATTTGAAAAGGAATCATTGCAATATTTTTTCAGTTGTATGGGGTTCTAGATTAAACCCAGTAAAAAGGCGAATTTTGTAAGTAAATAAAGAAGAAGGAGGTTTAGAGTTAATTAACCCAGTGGTATATGCTGCTTCATTACATTTGTGCAAAGTGTTAACGTGGATAAATAAAAAAAGATGAGAGATTAGTAGTAAAACTGGATATAAATTTGATAAATTTTGGGGTATGGTAAAAAAAGACTGAAAGATAAAATGAGTGTACAAATGAAGAAATAAAATGTCACCAAGAAAAAAAAATATTTATGTGGAAAAAAAATTAACAATATAGAAAAAATAGAAAAGTATGGTATAAGAATGTAATTAATGATAAAACATTACTATGTAAACCATGAGAAAATCTAACAGATAAAAAATTAAAGCTACAAAAATAAGAAGCAAATTGTGTGATCAGAAAGTAGAATGTCGACATAAATCGACATAAGGCAACATAAATCACCAGTAAAAGGAAATATGCTACATAAAAAGAAACAATAAGCTTATATTGTCAGGAAGATTAAACTACAGAACATGTCTGTTTGAAATGTAAAAGAGCAAACATGTTATGGGGAAACTATGTAAAGAATATTTTTTTTAAGATATAAAAGAAGTGTATAAAATAAACATGGGTATTATTAAATATGGATATTATAAGAATAGAAGTAAAGTATATATTAAAAGAATGGAGAAAATGTTATTTTGTGTAATATGGGTTATATAGAATGAAAGAATAAATTAAATTATGTTTAATGGTAAATGGATTTTAGCAACAATATTAAGTAAAATCAGATAGTGGTTATGGAAAAAGAAGTGGGGGTCTAATAGGGATGAAAAGGTAGCATGCTTGTAAAGGAAATTATGAATATGTGTAAACAGATTTGTATATTTATACATTTATAAATATTTTGTAAATAAGAGTTATTTTTATATATAACTAAATGACCCCTACTCTCTTTTGTTTGTTCAGGTAGCTGGAGGGCCAAGACTGGAAGCAAGTAGAATGGCAAAGGAAGAGAAAGAAAGAAATCATGTGTGGGCTTATCTCAGTTACAACTGAGTTCAGAGAGGAATTCAGACATGGGTGATGAAGCAAATAATACTTTTTCAGTTAAAATGGATACATAAACTGTGGGCAATGGATAACCACAAGAAATTATTGTGGGTGTTCAGAAAGGAGGGCTAGAAAAATGATATACTGTGTGTGATGGTTAATGAAGTTCAACCTGTAGACAAAACTGCTGTTGCATGGTCAGATGTAGTTCCTATGGATCTTTTTGATGATGCAGAGTTGCTTGTACAGGAAAAAATTGAAGTTGTTTCAGAGACTAGAATTAAAGCCATGAAAGAAAGATAAACACAAGAGAATATGGTGGCGATAAGACTGGGGAAAGACAAAAAAGTCAGGTAATTCTGCAAATGACTGTGTCTGTTGCAATGATTGTTACTAAATAGGTGTGAAAACAAGAACATTTGAAAGACAGAGACCAATTGTTAAAACAGATATTTAAAATGGGAAAGTGTTAATAGGTACTTTGTGAGGGACAATGTTGTACGTTTGTTAGGGTTTATTTCAGAAGGTGTGAGGGCTTTCTTATTGGAAACAAAGCCTTTTAGGAAGTGACATTTAAGAGTTTTGAAAATGCTGAGAGATTTATGATGTTCAAAATTAAATCATTTTTTCTGTCCATGGAACTGCTTTCTAATAAGGGGGTCTGAGAGAATATTTAAAAGAAAATATAGATTGCAATTTGGAAATGTAAATGTGACAGAAAGTAAATTAAAGTTGTTTTTAAAGGAAAAAAATGTAATACTGTTTATGAAATAAAGAAATGTAATCATGAAAAAAACACTGAATGCAGATTAGAAATGTTTGGTATCTTTAAATAGCAAATATGGAAATGTAATGCATTCATCTAGTTTTGTGACTGCACATGGGAAAAGTTATGTTGAGATACTAGGTGAATCCATAACATGTTTTCAATGTGATATGGGGACAATTTGATAAAAGAATGTCCTAATGGATGTTGTCATCAGTGTGAGGAACTGGGACATGGGATAAAGAATTGTGAAATGCAATGTAGGAAGTGTCGTAGTAGGAATACTTTTTGATTTGATTATGAAATGACAGAAATAAAATAATCTGAAGTAAATGTTGAAAAGGTGATGGCCTAATATCAGAAAGTGAACAAGATGAAGGGGAAATTGTGATAAGAAAATATGCCGAAGGAGAAAAGGGAATACAATGTAAATATGCAAAATATGTTTGAAAAACTACAACATGAAAAAGGTAAAGGTGGTGAGGTGAAAGACTTAAAAAGGGGAACCTAGTGAGAAAAGAATGAGGAAAGGTAAAATAAAGTTACAGCAAAATAAATCTGTAACTGTGCAGTTTTAAGTTGCTGCACGTCCATTATTCTCTCCAAACAGAAATTCAAGTTAAAAGCAATGATCCTTCAAGTTGTTTTTTCAAGTTAATCTAGGTTTAAAGTAAACACAGTTCAGCAGACTTAATGCAGAGCATACAGATGCTAATATCTGACCACAGTGTGAGGCCTTGAACATCAGCTGGAATGTCTCATGTTTGTGAGTGTTATCTGGTTCAGCTGTTGTTTAATATACTATGATTCCATAGCATCAGTACTACTCTTAGAACATCAACACATCTATGCAAGTTTCAAAATTAATGACTTTCCCTCACTTCAACAATTTTCCCTTTCAAAGAGGGTCTGATTTGCAGGGAGCCTGCAGCAAGTGTTATGCAAATTCAGCTGGAAAAAGAGGATTCTAAATGGTGTCTGGTATACTAATCAAAGGAAATGATCCAACAAATCTATTTACATTTAAATAATTTGAAAACACATCTAATTATGTTGCATATCAGCAGATCTGGAATAAGAGGGAAATTTATTTTAGCATCCGCTATTATTGATAGAGATCTGTCCCAGTTTATCAAACTTTTCTGTAACCTAAGCTTGACTGATCCATTCAACATAACACCTGTGAATGGAGTAGAGGGTGAAGATGCTTGACCATGGTAAATATGACTAAACTGAGCAGACAGGGTACCTTCAAGCCTTTCAGGTGGTATAAGGTTTTTATCATTATTCAGAGGCACTCAAGGTGAGCTGGAGAACTAATGAAGGAGTTAATTTTATACAAGGGGAATAGAAAGAAAAGTTTGAAAGAATGGCAAAATTTCATTAATTCTCAGTGTTGAGGGATCAATGAATAAGTGCGGACATATGGGTAACAGAGGCTTTGCAAATGAGCAGCTCCCTTTACAGTCAGTAAAACGCAGTCTGTCATTAATTTTCTTCCAAAGTAGTCTTGATATGTGCATTTAAAACAGAAACATTTGATATGAGAATTCAGCAATCAAGCTTCTTAAAAGCCAGTAAGCTGTAAGCTTGATAAGTAGACCTATTTACTGATTAACCTATGAACTTATCAGAATCACTAAATGAATAATTCAGCCAGGATGTCATATCCCTGTAATTGCCTGAAAACAAATATGTGCTTCACCTCAGTGAGGATGTGCAAAACTTACATAAACAAACCCTTCTTCAAACGCCTCCTTTACTACTGAATTGAAAACACAAAGATGTTGAAAAACATAAGTGATGTAATGTCTTTTAATGGGCCAGCACAGGTTTTGCAATTCTACAAGCTTTCGAGTCGGCATGAGCCAGTCATCAGGAGTTATTAATTTACGTATGTTAGATGCAGTGCTTAAGTATCCACTTGTGTCTATAAGGCAAGAAAATCACTTTTTTCCAATTTCAAAAATGTGAAAAATGCCAGTGAGGAAAAATACGCAGCTTGGACCTTTCATATGACTATACCTCAGATACAGACACTGTCCCCCAGATTTACTAAACTTCCATGCAGGACTAGCTTAGCACAGCAATGGTGTAGTGGGCAGAGCATTTGCCTAATGAGCAGGCATTCCTGGTTCAAGAGCCACTGCAGCACAGTCTATTTTACATGGCAAAGCACATTATAACAAATATTTTTGTTGCAAAAGCCACCAAATAACATATTTTTATGAACTGGAGTATTGCAGGAAATGCACATGTGAAGTGTCAGCGTCATAATGAATAAGGCACTAGTAAGCAGGTTTAAGCACAAATAAGCAGTAGTAAGCATACGTAAGCACTAGTAAGCCTGGTTAAGTGTGTTTGCACAGGAGTAAGCACTGCATACACATGTTAAGCAATGTAGAAGTTAACTGAGTATAAGACACTGTAACCGGAAGTTAGCATTGCTTACCACTGCGCAAACCTGCTTACAACTGCTTTAAAGTGCCTTAATCACTCTGTATCCAATGGCTGTGTTCTGCCCAGCAACAAAATAAACAGCCTCTGCAAGGCTCAAACCCAAGACCCTGTACACTAGGGTCACAGTAGTTGACCACTAAGCCATCATAACAGTACATATGATTGAGGTTTCAACAAGCAAATCCTCACCATAGGAAAATCAAACTGAACATGCAAAAGGAATCTATGTAGAGTGTGATGTTGTATAACCTGCTACATAACATAAATATGTGAAGTGGAGTACTGCAGTAAGGCCAGATGTGAGGTGTTATTGTAAACAGTGTCGAAGTCCCCAGGACCTCATACAGTGTACGTACACATGAATCACAGATAAGAGACACAGATATAATGTAATGAATAATAAATCAATGCCAATAGGAAATTATAATGCTAATTAAATATTAAGCAGTGCTATGTATTCCACAGCTCAGCTTACTTTGTGTAAGAAATGTGTAGGCTGGCTAACTCAATCTGCCCAGTGGTATAGCCCTTTAAGCAATGCAAACATTAGGTAAGCCGGTATGCCCATAGCTTAGCATTTTCAAAATCATCCAATCACAGGAAAGTGTGGGAAATCGGGCATATTTAAACCCCACAGGTGTGAATACTTCCCATAACTGGTTGTAGCTCCTTACTGTAGGCAGAATGGCTGGAGTTGGGGAAGGTACTTGATTTAGAGCGCAGCGCTGGGGCACCCAGGAGTCCAGATTCATGGTATGGCTCCTGGTAAAACACCATGAGCAGAGACTACTGCAGGACCAGTACCAGGGCTGTCAGTATAAAGTGGAAGCCTGGGTCAGTCTCGCCCATGATCTCACCAGTGCCACTGGTATCCCCCAGACTGGTGAGCAGGTCAGGCATCACCATACTGACCTGAAGCGGCAGAAGGGGGATCTCTTGGAGCAGTGGATCCAAGAATCAAGGCAGATGGCCAGTGCCCCAGCACTAAGTACTCTTTCCACTATGTAGATAATGATTGCCTAGCTTGTGTATACTATGAATAGGTAAAGGATAAATATCACTGTATTTCTCTGACAGCTGCAGATGAGTGGGCTGCGAACCAATAAACCATGCTGCTAGGCTGCAAAGGCTGCGTTGTGAGGCAGGTTAGTAATAATCTTGTATGTACTGTCATAAATAAATATAACAGTTCTAGAAAGTGTTGTACCAGTATAAAAATGTATTGTGTATGGGATGTACTGAATAAACTAGACAATATGGCAGGAAGACTGTCATATAGGTTGTGCAGAAATAAACGTGTAATATCTTGTGAATAAAAAAATAACCCCTTGAGTGCTTGTGTACATTCTGCTGTGATATGTTGTTGTAGTGTTGAATTCTATAAATAGTACTATTGTATTAAGCAGTGTTACCCACACTGTTGAATGCAGATAAAATGTGCAGGAAGTTCAGTATAAAAATGCTGGAAGTCCCAAGAGGTCAGTCATATTGTACAACTGAGGGAGACTTAGACAGAAAATATTGGAATGTTTCACACCAATTCCCTGATAGCACAGTGTACTGTGATGTCAACTGTAATATTTTTACCACACACAGCAGGGGTTTGAGTCCTGGGAGAGGTAGTAAATTGTATGCATATTCATACCCCACAACCATACAGAGTTTGTGAGAATGTTCAGATATAAAGTTGTATGCAAAATTAGACCCACCAACTGTACATAATTTGCTAGAATGTTCAGATAGTAAGCTGTTAGCATAATCATAACCATCAACTGTACAGACTGTGGCAGAATGTTCAGGTAGTAAGCTGTATGCATAGTCATACCCCTCAACTGTTCTGATCTGTTTAGCATGTCCAGATAAAAGGCCCCAATCTGCTGCCTGGTAACCTGTTCCCCTGATAAATCAGTGTGATGATCCAAGAAATGTAGGTAGCTTTTACTGACATATAACTGATAGTCAGACCTGAACATAGTCAGAGAATGTATATGAAAAGAAAGCTGTCATTGTAGCATCACACCGCATACTGTCAAGCCTTGACCAGAGTGTGTGTAATAACAGACTGTTAGGTAAGTATATAAGATTAACATGGTATCTGGGAGTATGTGTAGAATTTGTCAGGTATTATTAACAAAGATTTTCTCCATAGCTATAACAGGTAAGAGGTGTAGACTCTAGGTACAACACATTTATACTTGTCTACAAGCATGGATTCTGGGAGTATGTACAGAAATTGTCAGGTAGTGTTAACAGTGGTTTTCTCAACAGCTATACCAGGTAAGAGGTGTAGAATATACGTAAGACAGAATCCATGTAGATACTAATCTACAAACATGCCACTGTACAAAGTAAGGATATTGGGTAGTGTAATAATACATGTAAGGGACAGATCACTGCAGTGACTAAGAAGGTTGTACAGACTACAGAGGTATAATAGTTGTTAACTGAACTCTCTCTCTCACCCCCACCATATGTGCTAAAATAACCTAATTACACACCTCAATGGGTACGTGTACACTCCATACTTTTGTTGGACATATGTCCTATCAGTTTTTAAATATTTACATTTGGTTCTATGCATGCGCCATGTTAAAATACTTCTATATTGGTGGCCTGGCCTATTGCCATCAATGAAATCTGCATGCTGTTGTAATGGCCACTGTTGTCCCATATATGCATGTGTTCTGCTTGCTCTGCAACTGTTATAAACTGGTGTCTTGGGTTAATGGGAATACCTATGCATGCTGTTATAACTAATCCTGAATGCTGTTGACTATTACTAACTGATATCTTCCTTAAAACTGCAACACCATAGCTCGTATGAGAAGGCCGGTCCCAGAGGACTCACCTGTCCCACCTCAGCTGGCCATGGCACTGGGCACCAGCATGTCTGGGGCCCAGCCTAGAACCTCCTCGTCCATTGACCCTGAGCCACCTTCAGGTGGAACTGCCACAGGGGATGGGGCTCGGCCCCTCCCCCGGGAGTGGGGGAGGAGAGGTACCTGTCACCTGCCATCAGGTCCGGGCCATGGTGCATAGCAAGCTTGACAAGGAGATTTGAGACAAGCTATGCCAGCTTGAGGGCCACATGGTACAGTTAGAGGGTGAGCTTGCCCCTCCTACCCAGCCCCTGCACAGCCACCTTTGGGGCCGTGAAGGTGCAGTGGTGACTGCCCATGGGTGGGGACCTCAGTCCCACTGTGTCTATTTGGGGGCTCATGGGCTTGCGACTTCCAAACACCTCTCCCTGTCCAAGGTGTTTACCCCCCATGTGTCATATACTGCCCCTGTGTACATCTTGTTTGTCTTGTCTGTTAACGTACCCAACCTACCTCCCCAAATATACCTACTACCCCTCCCCAACATCCCACTCTCACCTGAAAAAAAAAAAGGGCAATCTGTTCTCACAAAAAAATCTCGCCTCATACATAGCTGTCCATTTTGCACACATATCCACTGCACACATGTAATTGGCATCACAACTTATTATTGTTGTCCTTACCCCCACCCAGGGGTTTGAGTGTCCAAATCTACCTCCAAATGCAGTGTATATGCACAGCTGTTGCTGTAGAAGAAATGGGCAGCTAAGGATCTTCCCTACACCCTTCCTGCACATCCCTGGCTATTTTCCCTACTGTCTTTCCCTCTTTGTGCCCCTTTTTTCACCACTTTCCTATCAACCCCTTTTTCTTTTCTTTTAAAGAAATTAGCACAGCACTAAGCAGGGGTAAGCACATTTAAGCAACAGTAAGTGGGGTTCAGCCCGTTTGAGTGGGGGGTAAGCAATGCCTACAGTGGTTAAGCAATTCAGAAGCAAACTGAAACTGTAACCAGAAGTTAGCACTGCTTACCTTGGTGCAAACCCGCACAAACCCGCTTACAACTGCTTTAAAGTGCCTTAAGCGCTCTGTATCCAACGGCCTGTGTTCTGCCCAGCAACAAAATAAACAGCCTCTGCAAGGCTTGAACCCAAGACCATGCACACCATACACAAAGTGGTTTACTACTAAGCCATTCCAGATATACATAAATCTGATGTTTTCAGAAACATAACATCCAGCTCAGTCATGCAACAGTACAGAGAATGTATACCAACATCAAGTTGTATGTGTGTGTGCAATTATATTAATATCTAAACATATACAACATATCTATATATGTAAATATATATATATATATATATATATATATATATATATATATATATATATATATGTATGTATAAATATTTAGAAATATATACATAGGTTCATAGGTTCATAAGTTCATACTAGGCTATCTGCCCTAGGGCATTTATAAGCCTAGCCAGAATGTGTTTGGCTTTCGCCACCCATTTTAAATTTATTTTGCTATGCCCTTTTTCGAGGTTAGTATACTGTGCCTCTGTCTAACAGTGACACAGAAGTGATACCCGGGGTAAACCTACGATCTCCCATCCACTCATCAAGATTCCTCTTGAAGAGAGTCAATGAGGGACTCTGCCTAACCTGAACTTGGATTTTATTCCAGAGTGAAGGGAGCCTCTGGGTTATGAATCTGTCCCTCCAGCATGTCCTGTTTATTTCAGTGCTGAGGTTCAAGTCTCTCGAGCGTGTAGCTCGATGGGATTTTGATTTTCTGAGGTGCAGGATGTCCATTAATTTTGGGTTGGACATGGCTTAATACATCAGCACAGATCGCCTCTGAACAGGCGGTATGCCACTGAGTAGAGCTGGAGTTTCTTTAACCGGGCAGCATATGGCATCTGTTTGAGCCCTTTGATCCTCTTGATGAGGTACTTTTGGGGTCTTTCCAGTTGCTGCAGGTGTCTGGTAAGGTACATCCCAAAAGGGGCATTGTACTCAATTATGGGCCTGATGAGGGATGAGTAAAGAGGCACAATGACCTCCCCTGCTCTAGATGTGAATCCCTTCATGATTAGGTGGGCTATATAAAATGTTTTTCTAACCACTTTGGCCACGTGGTTGTCAAATGAGAGATTGCTATCAACTTGGGTCCCCAGGTCCCTAATTACTTCTTCTGTACTTAATGGATTACCACTTATGTGGTAATTTGTGGGCACTTTGTTTTTGCCAAAGGGGATGACTATACACTTTTTGGCATTTAGCTTGAGGCCATGGCTCTGGCACCAGTTGTCTGTTTCTATGAGGCCCTTTTGGAGGATGCTTGTGTTGGCTGGAGAGTCGATTATGGCGCCCAGTTTGCAGTCATCTGCGAGCTTGGTCAGCCACAGTCCTTCCATGTTGGCCTGTACCTCCGAGAAATATATACCGAACAAGAGAGGTCCCAGGACTGAGCCTTGTGGGACACCACTTGTAACTGGTTTGGAGTCTGACATGGCTCCAGCAATTCTAACCATGTGGGTTCTGTTCTTGAGCCAGTTTGCAATCCATCTAGTGACATAGGGGTTTATATTTAAGCTGGTGAGCTTATCTATAATGCCCGAGTGGGGTATTGTATCGAAGGCTTTTGCGAGGTACAGGTAGGCTGTGTGGACCACCTTCCCCTCGTCAATCTCCTTGGTGACTGTTTCAAAGAAATTAACCAGGTTTAAGAGGCAGGATCTGCCCTTAACAAAGCCAAACTGTGTAGGATCCAGTGTCTGTCGGTCCCCAATATCTTTATTTATGAGGTCCATGATGATCCTTTCCATAGCTTTGCAGACCAAGCTAGTCAGGCTTATGGAGTGATAGTTTCCAGGATCCGTTGAGGCACCACCTTTATGGAGAGGGACCACTGTTGCTGTACGCCACTCTTTGGGCACATATCCTGTAGTAAGGCTGAGATTGAACAGTAGTTTTATGTTTGGGTTTAGCTCTTCTTGGAGTTCATGTAGGACGCAGCCCGGGACACCGTCTGGTCCCATTGATGCTGTGTTTTTGCTTTGGAGAGGGCGGCTCTTACCTCAGCATCTGAGATGTCAGGGGGGCAGCACTCTGCTGAGATAGATATTTGCCCTTTTGGTGGGGAGGGGGGGAGAAGTTTGCGCTGAACCTGTCAGCTAGGATGTTGGCAATGTCTGTGGGTTCAGTGTATTTTTTGTCATTTTGGACTAATTCTGAGCATATCTGGGAATTACCACCCAGGTTCCTAACATAACTAAAGAAAGCCTTGTGATTATCCTTAGCGTCCTGTGCAATTTTTCTCCCAAAGCTGGCCTTAGACAATTTTATGAGTGCCCATAGATTTTGCTAATACTGATCAGTGATGCCTTCCCTTTTTGGGATTTTGCTCTATCGTTTAGTAGCTTCCTCCTTCTATTATATAGTTTGTTTATGGCTGGGGTCCACCAGACAGGACGTCTGCCTTTGGAGGATTGGGTCTTTGTTTTATTTGGGATCACATGATCCACGCATTCCTGAAGGTGTTCATAGAATGCATTTATAAAGAATTCTGCAGTCTGGGCCGTATTTTCCACAGGCCCGGGGGCTTTGAAGGATTCCACCTCAGTTTTTTGGAGTGTGAAATTTGCTTTAGAGAAGTTTTTCACTTTGGTTATCTGGGCAGGGGGTGGGGTCGGGATGTGAATATCCAGTGAGATTAGTTTATGGTCTGATCTTACCAGTGAGGGATACACTTCTGGTCTGGAGCATAGAGTCCCCATGTTGGTGATGATCAGGTCCAGTATGTTTTCCCCTCTTGTGGGAGTGGTAACAAGTTGTTCCATAGCATCTGAGTTTATAAATTCTAGGAACCTTTGGGCTAGGGTGTTGGAGCTAGAGTAATGCTCCCAGTCTATGTTTGGGTAGTTGAAGTCGCCCAATATAATGGTGCTTGGAGAGACTTTCATATTTTCCAGTGTTCTCAGGAAGGCCAAGTGGGGTTCCTGAGTTTGGGAGGGTGGTCTGTAGCAGGCTATAAACTGGAAGGCAGTTTTACCCACTGTTAGTTGCACATGGATAGTCTCTGATGCTTCGTGCTTTGCCACCAACCTGGAGGTGTGGGTATCTTTGATGAATATCGATACTCCCCCTCCTTTTGTGGTTCAGTCCAATATGAACACATATACATTCAAATGGCTACATCTACTCATACATATGTCAACACCTATATGTCTACATGTGCACAGCAAGTTACATATATATGCAGCTATATATCGCTATAGGTATATATGGACATAGTTATAAATATGTAAGCAAATATATATATATCTATTTAGATATATATGGCCATACATCTGTAGATAGCAATGGTAGATTAACAGAAACATATACCTGTGAAGTCTAGTGTTATTATCAAGAAATATTCATCCCCAGCGGGATGCCCCAAAAATTAAGTGATTCTTTGGGGTAATCTCATGTCTTGAAAGGTAGACATGGCTGGGTTCCAATGTGTGTGGACTACAGTGTGTGGAAGACTGAAGATACTTGGGGTAGGACAACATACAAGATGGGTCCCGTGGAATGGAGGGTGGGCAAAGTGTGGTGATGTGGTTGCTACAGGCCGGCAATGGGAGAGGGAATGGTTTCTGCATGCATGGAGCTGGTGGGGTGGAACTGTGGGTAAAGAATATATTGGTCGAGGAGAGACTGGTTTGGATGGGTCTGTATTGATTGGCCCACCTAGTGGGTGAGGGAGAGGGAAAACAAAAAAGTTGAAAATTAAAAAGTTTAAACATCTCTAGTGCACCATGTCAGGTCATATTTCAACAATGACAGATACTATGTGACTGCTTTCTGATTAAATCAAGACCAGTTACTTTTCAAACCTTTCAATCTCTATACCATTTTAGGGCACATTTAATGTTTAGGCTTTCATTAAGACCCAGGTTAGCATC
The DNA here is from genome assembly GCF_019279795.1 of Protopterus annectens. Classification (NCBI taxonomy): domain Eukaryota; kingdom Metazoa; phylum Chordata; order Ceratodontiformes; family Protopteridae; genus Protopterus; species Protopterus annectens. The sequence continues at coordinate 368,923,170 of NC_056732.1, read as the reverse complement.
TGCTCTAAGTTTATAGTAGATATATATATATATATATATATATATATATATATATATATATATATATATATATATATATATATATATGAATCCCCTACACTACACCAAAACACCACAAACCTGACAGCCAAAATGCCAACACCAAAACATTAAAACCACACAATACCGACAGTCCACATTACCGAACACCATAACACTGACTCACAAAACACAAACAGAAACATCAACGTAAACCACACCAAGCATTCTTACACACTACTACACAAAATTACACACATAAACTAAACTATCACAACTAAACATAAACAAGAATGTACCGGCAAATCACACACATCCCACTACACTGCAACACCCCATAACGCCATTACCCACGTAACTCACACATCCCATTAACCTACCCAATAGCTACATAAAAAACACACACACAACACAAGCACACCAAAAACCTTACAAACCTACACTAAACCTTACATATACAACTATCTATGCACTAACCTTAACCCAAACCCTAACCCTAAAGTCCATCACTATCGCACTTACCTTACCTGCACCCTAACCCTAAATCTGTCACTATTGCTCACTTACCTTACCCGCACCCTAACCCTACAGTCTGTCACTAATGCACACTTACCTTACCTGCACCCTAACCCTAAAGTCCATCACTATTGCATACTTACACAGTCACGCTTGTTTTGCATGTCGGTGTTTTCAACGGGATTTCGAACTGTTAATTATTTCCATTGTCAGTGTTCTCGTCGTCAATGTTTCGATCTTTTGGTGTTCTCAGGTAGACCCATATATATATATATATATATATATATATATATATATATATATATATATATATATATATATATATATACACATGTGGCTACACATGCACACGCGGAGATATGAACAGTAAGATACTTATGTAGTAGGCACACACAATATGGTACACCCACTACGCGTACAGTTAACACCCTAACAACTGGACACTGGATGACCCACCCATACAAATAACATCTGTTGCCTGCAACATATACCCACAGAGAGATCATAGGGTAAACACCACACACAGGTTTGCAGAAATGGAATAACATTATTTGTGTACTGTTACAGAGTTACATGCCATGCCACATAGCTGTTTAGACATCCATATCAACATAGTAATGCAACTGTGAAACAGTTATATTAATACAGTAGTCTGGACAGGTCCACAACCAAGCCCTTCAAATCATACATTAGTAAAGACAGACTGGGCCACAGGATACTGCACAATCAACAGTAAGTGATGCAGGTGTATAGTCCAGCAGCCTCTATCTACACTCTGTACACAATTGCTAGGTGGTATAGACTTCAGTTGACCAAATGGGATGTAACTGTTATATAACAAGGCATAACCAACACCATCACAGGCACACTGGCAAACAGAACAGTCTGTATGGCAGGAGGCAGTAGGCCTGCAGTAACTAACTTTATGTACTTAATGTCAAGATAGGTGACATGTATGGTACTGTACATCCAGATACCTTAAGAGAGCTCACCCCTGTTACCCCCACATTTTGTAACAGCCTAAATAATGTATGGTGCATCCCCCCTAGACTCAATAATACAGGGCCATATATCACTGTTACATACACTGGCCTCTGGAGTGCATATGGGTACACATGTATTGCGTAGGTGAAGCCCACACATATATGGCCCCAGTCCCACCATATGTGTGGGGGATACAACAGCAGTGGACTACAGGCAGGTATGGCAGCATGGTATACGTATATGTGCATATGTATCTCTATCTGTATATGTGTAGACATATACTGCTCTGTATATGTATATATCTGGGTGTGTATATGCATACCTATGTACATAGACACACCCATCTATATATGTCAATATGTACATGCGTAATTATCTATATAGATATCTGGATAATCATATGTACATATATATTCACCATATATTCTGAACATGGGGTGTAGCCCTACCCCAGCCCCTATATTCCTACCTTCATAGTGCAAGGGGATGTCAGGCATGTATATCAGATATATTAGCAGACTATTGCTATTGTAATAGGGATTGCCTTCACAGACATGGTGTGTGTGGGAGATCACATCTGCTTTTCACATGTGCACCATTGGTTACTAACAGACATCCTAAGGACATGAGAGTACAGTGCCGCTGTAAGCATGTAATGCTCCTGTGGACTACAGCAGAAATATTGGCCAATAGATGTGGACATTCTGACACACTCTGTACAGTCCAGAGGTATACACAGAATCCCTTAGTACAGAACATGTGGCCCAAGCCTGACAATATGGATGTTAACAGCCATGTAGATGGGTATAACACATAATGACTGGTATACATTCCCCCCATAGGTTATGCATTCACACACATCTGTCTGTCCTGACACATAATTACTGCTGGCACAGAGGTGCCATGGCCACATACTATCCACTAGATATTGACATACATCTGTACATCATCCCACTGCTCTGTCTGACATACATGACTGTTACAGGAGGCCCGGCAGCAGTACATCTGGAAAGTATCTAGACATGACACATCACTGGGTAAGTACACTAAGCTGCTAGGCATGTAACAATGCACTGTGCAGGCTACAGGCAGACTAGCCCAACACTGGCCTACATCTCCTATGGGGGAATGCACACGTACCTGCATATATAGTAGGCTCTACAGGCATGTCACAGCACAGGTTATGATACACCTGTATGAAAGTGCACAACCACAACCAATGTGAACACTGCCACAGCCACATATGGTAAGCTAGCATAATATTATAGTATATGGACTATCTGTGCAACACTATCCTCATATGTGCCGCTCACACACTAATCCTACATATACTGAGCCACTACACAGTGTGGTCTGATACCTGTCTGTGGTATGGGACATGTGTGTGTATGGCCCTACAAACATGTAAGAAAATATGGTAACATACAGTGGAGAAGCATGTAACATCAGATTGGACAGGACTTAGGACGATGGCATTTACCACAGTCTGTACACAGGCCAAGGTACATATTAACAATACACATACTGTCGACATTCACCATAAGTACACTGACCTCAGTACTGTACAAACAACCACAGAATGCCCAGGTCATGTCATCAAATATAACCACTACTGTAGATAACGTGTAGCAATCTGATGTCTCACTGGCTTGTTATCAGATATGATGACACTAATGATGGTGTGCAGCACATATGCACCTCTTAATGCATGACATATGTACAAAGGTTGACAGAGATGTGACTGGAAGCACATACACAGGGCTAATATTGACATGTTGCTGTGATAACATCATACATTTACTGTTGTAACAAGGTTTGTTGCAACATATGTCCTAAGAGGGATATGAGGTCAGTAACTGTCATGGCTTTCACCATCTACAGACTGCAATCCTCACACTACCTTCTGCAGTTCACAGATAGATGCTCTCTGGGTAACACATGAAACTAAAGGCACAACACACTGCCCAGTCTGTAGATGACCCTACAGATGTGGATTCCTCATAAACATAGAACTGACATGGCAGGTATTAAAACATGTAGGACAGCCATATCCACATACACACACTGTTATACAAACATTACAAATGCAGTATAGCAGCACTTAAAGTCTGTAGTCTGGTCAGGCACACCCCCCTCCTGTGTGTTGCCCTGTTTCCACAGTGTATGTTGTTAGAGGTAAATCCCCAATCCATCTGAGATGCTGTTTGCCAATCACCAGATCGAGTTCCTGCTCACAGTGAATGAAAAGGCCCAACACCAACATGATGTTCCTAGATACTGGAGTGTGTTTCCATGCAGTTGGCTATGGGAATGTTTCCACAGCTGTTCCACATGTAATCAGCTAGGGGAGGGCTGCAATTTGTGCAGAGACCATCAGCTGATTATGAGCATCACTTAAAGTGCACATGCTGCTGACTAAGAAAAGCAGGTGTAGGTCTCCACATCCACCAGTGAGGGAGTGAGAGAGGCTGACAGAGGCATTGACAAGTCAGGGAGAGGTGGGAGAGTAAAACCTAAGCATGTCTGTGTCACACACCTACCAGTACAGGGTATCAAACCATGGCTGGGGTTAGAACTCCTACCTAACTAGTTTAACACACTACAGCAGTATGCAGTTATGGGATGCGCCACAGAAATTATTGGGATACAACTCTCTCAAAGGTGTATTCCACAGTGGATGACCTCAGCAGGATTGTCATAGTGGGGCTATGGGGAGGGCAGTGTGTGTGCATTGGCCATAACCTATTCATCTAGGGGTTGACACACCACATGTGTGCACAACCTGGGTCATATTTAATAGGTACATGTATACAGCTGCTAGATGACTACTTTCTTGAACAGTCAAGTTGCACAGCTGGCACGTGCACCACATACTTTATAATGCTGAGAGATACCGGTGGCTAGTATCTGCAGTGATTGACATCTGACCCTCATGTGGTTCATAGGTTCATAGGTTCATAGGTAGGTACTAGGCTATCGGCCCTGGGGCCTATACAAGCCCAGCCAAAAAGGTACCCTGGCTTTTGCCACCCAGGAAAATTATTTTCCTGTGCCACTGTCAAGCAGAGCCACAGAGGTGATCCCCGGGGTGAATTTCCTATTTCCCATCCAATCATCAAGATTTTTTTTTTGAAGAGTGCTAATGAGGAGCTTTGTTTGATATAGATAGGTAGTTTATTCCAGAGTATGGGAAGTCTCTGGGACAGGAATCTATCCCTCCGGCATGTTCTGTTTATTGTGGTGACAAGGTTTAGGTCCCTAGAGCTTGTAGCTTGGAGGGATTGGGATTTCTTTAAGTGGAGCATGTTCAACAGTTCTGGGTTTGGCATAGCTTTGTATGTTAGGCAGAGATCACCTCTGCGTAAGCGATATACGACGGAGTATAACTGAAGGTTTTTTGAGATGGTCTGCGTAGGGCATCTGTTTGAGGCTGGTAATCCTCTTTGTGATGTATTTCTGTGGCCTTTCCAGTTGTTGTAGATGTCCTGTGATCCCTTGCCTGCATGCTGGATGGGACAGGCCTGGATGGCTCCTTGTCACAGTCACCCTCTTCCACACATCTATGTATGCCTACCTTTGACTTATTATAGTGTGTTGTCCTTACATATATGCCTGCATTCCTACCCACTGTGTGTGCAAAGCATGACTGGTGCATACTGAGGAGTGTCTGCACTAACAGCTGCGGCTGCCAGATATATCTGGGCCACTGGTGTTTGCAGACATAGCCTTCATGTGTGTGGGCATGCCCAGTATGGCCATCTGTATTGAATGTGTGGGTTGAGCCCAGGTTGTTTGTACTGCAGTGCTTACCTTTACCTACAGGTAGCATGCTGTCTCTGCAGGGTATCTGTCAATCACTTGGCATGGACTGTTACTACATTTCTGCATTTCTGCATTTCTACATTACTGCATTTCTACGTAGGATGGGGACACACACATGACTATTACTATATTTCTACATAGGATGGGGGGCACACCTGACTATTTCTGCATTTCTGCACAGGATTGTGGGGGGGCACACCTGACTGTTACTATATTTCTATGTAGGATGGGGGAGCACACCTGACTATTTCTATATTTCTCCACAGGATTGGGGGGACACACCTGACTGTTACTATATTTCTATGTAGGATTGGGGGGGGCACACTGGACTATTTCTACATTTCTACACAGGATGGGGGGAGCACACCCGACTGTGAACTATATTTCTACATAGGATGGGGGGGCACACCTGACACTTCTACACATTTGCTAGGACTGTACTGGTATGTCGGGTACTCCATTTCAGTCTGTTGTCTTACCTATCATGCTGACTAGAGGCATACCAGTGCACTACAGATCTTAGCTTTTAATTACCTACATATTAGTTTCTGACTTCCTACCCTTCAGAACTGACATCTCACTGCCTAACCTGCTGTAGTCTTTCTGTGTAGGCCTGGGGGGGGTTACCCATAGGCCTCATTCAGAGGCCATAGCATTGCCTTTGTTTGTGTTTGTCTACACCTGTCCTACTGGCTGTGACTGGTGTTGGGTATGCGACCCCCCCCCCGATTGGCATGTGTGAGTCACTTACCTTGTGGGTGTCCCAGTATTGAGGGTGGTGCTGCAGGGCTGCCTATGTCGGATGCACATAGTACACTCCCTACACATGGTTAGGCACAGGTAGTGTAATGTTTGGCATCCCTTTTACTGTATTTGAGAGTTAGCGGTGTTATTCCCTGGGTCCCTCCTGTGTCAGTGTATGTGCTATGCATTGCCTCTTTGCCAAGGCCATGGCATATTGGGCATGCCTCCTTCTGCCTACTGGGGCAGGCTCAGGTTTTTCCTCCTCCGAGTCACTCTGTGCCTGTGCAGGCCTTGGCAATGGTTGGGGGCTGTGAGGCCCTGCCCTGTGCTGTTCCTGCTGTAGCTGTTTCCGTAAGATCATATTGTGTAGCATGGCACATACAAGGACAATTTGGGTACATGTAGCTGATGAGTACTGCAAGGCTCCACTGGATATATCCAGGCACCAGAACCATGACTTGAGCATCCCAAACACATGGTCTATTATAATTCTGGTTTGTGTGTGTGCCTCATTATGCTGTTCTTGTTCTGGTGTGTGTGCATTTCTGATGGGTGTCATCAGACACAGCTCCAGTGTGTATCCAGCATCCCCCACTAGGTGACCATGAGGGATGTCCCCGTTGGCAAATCTCTGGTACAACTGCATCAGATGCCAGCTGTGGGAATTGTGATAGCTTCCAGGGCAGCCAGCACACACATTCATTATTATGCCCTGGGCATCACACATGACCTGGCAGTTGATGGAGGGGAAGCCCTTGCGATTGATGTAGACCCTTCCCCGCTCACTGGGTGGTGCTTTCATGCATATGTGCATGCAGTCTATAGCACCCACTACCTCAGGGTATTCTGCTATTCAGTGGAACAGTTGCATATTGCTGGCCAACGCCTCACGGGTGTTGGGGAAATATACGTGCTCACCTACATGTGCTGACATGGCATCCAGGAACTGGAGGAGCACCCTGGATGCTGATGCCTGAGAAATCCTCATCATATCCCCAGTTGGCCTTTGGAGGGTACCTGTAGCTAGTATTCTTAGGCCTACACATACCTTGGTATCCACTAGGATGGGTTCCTCTCTGTTAGTTTGGTGTGTGAGGCGTGGCCAGCACAGCTCAACAATTTGCTGTAGGAGGTCCCTGTCCACCCTATAGTGCTCCACTATCTCCAGCTCATGCAGCCTCTGGTAGGTTACCCTTGGTCTGTACACTCTTCTCCTTCTCTTCACTGTGGGTTGGTGGACAACATTCATATCCTCACCACCCTCAGCCTCTTCCACAAGTTGCTGTATGATAGCTATTGCAGCCCCTATCATTTTGCTGTACTGAGTGTTAAAAGTTCCCCGCTTGTTTACACCGGAGGTGTAGAGTGTGGGAAAAACAGAGGGGAAGGTGTATGCATAATTTATAGTAGTATTCTAGGTGGGTCTATATTAGATGAACGAATTATCAAAATGTCGAGTACAACATATTCAACACACTTTGATCGATTGCTCATCTAATTGAAAGCTAAAAACCTTGAAAAATAAAAAATAAAAAGATTTTGTTCATCCCACCCCCACACCTTCCCTATACTAACATACAACACACACACATACAACCAATGCATACAAATCCCTACACACTCACATCATTCAAACACTTAAAAACCTACACAAGCACATCTACTTTTAAAACAAAGTGTGGGGTTCACTCCCCACACCCCCAATGTGGGGGGCTGTGCCCCCCACACCAACCCTAACTAAATATACCAACTCCGAGATCGCTGTGCATTGGGGAAAGGGCAATTTCCCTGTAATCGCAAAACAACTTCTTACACAAGCGATTACTGGGAAATTGCCCTTTCACCACGATTACCAGGAAATTGCCCTTTCCCCAATGTACAGCGATCTCGGAGTTGGTATATAAAAGCAAAGCAGCCTCTTACCTAGCCATTCTGGACAGTGTAACATATTTATGTCAAATGCTACACTCACTAGCAAGGCTGGCTAAAACATTTTGGAACTCCAAATTTTGATATTTACAGTCTCCGATTACATGAACGTTCGATCAAAGTGTGTTGATTATGTTGTACTCGACATTTTGATCGTTCGTTCATGTAAGATATACCCTTCTGGGCTGGGCTGGTCTGCTGCCTGTGTAATTGGCTAATTCTGATATATTTTACCTGCCACTAAACTTTAAAAACACAATCTACCAGGCAGAAACAAAACTGGTAAAACGGCACGGACTGTTTATTGACGTAAGCGCTTTCAGCTGCAGTGATGCACAGCCTTCATCAGACAAAATTTTGTCTGATGAAGGCTGTGCATCACTGCAGCCGAAAGCGCTTACGTCAATAAACAGTCCATGCCGTTTTACCAGTTTTGTTTCCGCCTGGTAGATTGTGTTTTTAAAGTTTAGTCGTTGTTTTTTCTTTTTGTTTGCTGTTTGACATTTTACCTGCCAGCTAAGCTAGTTCTCCGTAATTACCTTCCTACTGCTGTTTTCCCTTCCCATTGCCTTCCTGCTTAAGCCTGTGTGCACGCCGGGAAAACAGAGTGCTCAAAAATGCATACTGCTGCTATTTCCTGGTTTAACCTCTTTTTTTCTTCCTGTAAAACCTGGTGCAAGGCGCACACACCCACTTAGGCTTTGTAAATAGTGCTAAGCAGGTTTAAACACACCCCCTAGCTTAGCTGTGCTAAGCTAGGACCAATCCCGAGCCACAGGTCTCCAATCCACTTACAGTATGCCTGACACACACTCCCATGATGTCACCTAACTCCTAGGCTTGCACCGAGCTATTCCTACTCTTACACTGTTGGGACCTGACTCACATGCTGGGGGAAACTGGGATTCACTTTCCTTCCCTTCATTTGCATAGGATTGCCTGCTAATGCATAGTTACATGTCTCACACTGAGCCTCCCCCCTTAGCAACCACTACTTACTGGCCAGGTTGTTTTCTGCCTGCCATTGACTTGCATGATATAATAGTGATTTTAGTTAGACTGCTTATTTTAGGTTTATTTTATTACCCCCCCCCCGATCCCATTTGTGCGCCACTGCCCTATGCTTAAACAGCTGCGATCAGCTAAAAAAATAAAAGTTGTTTTTTTGTATTATTATTTTTGTTTGCAATGCCAATGGCCATCTACTTGGCCATTGGCATGATTACTACATGATATGCAGCCTTTACTTGTGGCTGTCACAGCTTCGTTTTGGATTTTTCAGAAATGTACTCCTTTACTAACCAAGTACGTTTCTGCAGATAGCACTAGTTCTGCACGGACTGTTGCAAGCTTCCTGGATTGCAATATCACCTCATTTGCATAGATTTCTCTTGCAAATGGGGTTATTTGCATACCAGGGCTTAGTCCTTGCAGGATTAGTGCAGGAGCAATCATGCACGCCCCTGCAGGCTGTTCCTGGATCGCATGGCAGACATATTGCTTGTTTGAACTCCTGCACCGATCCTGCACTCTGGGCAAGCTTTTGAGAATCCATGTGTGCGTGTGTGTGTGTGTGTGTGTGTGTGTGTGTGTGTGTGTGTGTGTGTGTGTGTGTGTGTGTGTGTGTGTGTGTGTGTGTGTGTGTGTGTGTGTGTGTGTGTGTGTGTGTGTGTGTGTGTGTGTGCATGTGTGTATGTGTGTGTGTGTGTTTGTGTGTGTGTGTGTGTGTGTGTGTGTGTGTGTGTGTGTGTGTGTGTGTGTGTGTGTGTGTGTGTGTGTGAGAGAGAGAGAGAGAGAGAGAGAGAGAGAGAGACTCTGTGAGCCTGAAACTGGTTTACGTCCTGCCATAAAATTCAGAATTTGGCATGTGACATTAGAGTCTGTGGTCATTTAGCAGAGAAGATAACACTCAGAGAACTGCTTTTAAATTTAATTAAAAATACATCACAATACAAGAAATGTGTAGGGAGATTAGTTGGATGCAGAGGTGGAGAACAATACGTCATAATTTATAATTTGTTAGTCTGTCTAGACAAACATTATTTAGGGGACAGATGTTTTGGTTAACAGAACATATGAAATAGCAATAAAGTCCAGATCACAGTGATGAGAATGGCAAGGGCTACAAAGAGAATAAGACATGGGGTTAGAAAGTATGAATTTTGTATGCTGTTAATGCACAGCACAAGCCATAGCTTAGCTAACGGAACGAGAGAAAGATAGAGAAGAAAGGCAAGTGTACTGCTATGCCAATCTAAGGCTATGACAGATGCCTCTGAAGAACAACAGTACTGAGCAAAGTTTTTTTTATTATTTATTTTATTGATAAACTGTGTGAACTTTAAGGCCTTACTGGCTGTTATGATTATGGTTACTACTGCCTGAACTTTAAGGCCTTATTGACTGTTAAGATTATGGGTGCTACTGTTCTGACTAGAATGTTGACGTGAAAAAAGCTACTCCCTTTTCAAGAATAAAACACGAGTACTAAAACATAGACTCCAGTAATCTTAACAGTTACTGTTAACATTCCTAGATAGTTACCAATTTGATTCAAGGTAATTTATCATAAAATCATGCATCATCAGGAAAAAGAAATATTTGCTGGTCTTCACTACAACATATTTGTGTCCACTGTTAGTTGCTAGTGTTCTCAAGTATTATATTGTCTCATAAAACCAATATCCAGATAAAACCATTGACTAGCAGTCTGAACAAGTGAATTAGTTGAATCTCCATGGTTCTTCTTTTCAAAAGTTTACAGAAATGGAATGGAATTGTTATAGCTAAGAAAGAATGAACAGACAGAAATGTGTGCTGCCGTTGAATTGTCAGTCATTTTATTTGTAACTGTGTGATTGTGGGCATTCATCGTAATGCTGAGCGCCTGTCCTGTCTCTCTCATAAAACCTGTCTCTGGATATTTCTTGCATTTGATTAGATAAACAACATTTTCAGAACTGCATATAAATTAACCATGTACTTTGAAAGTCATACACATCATTTGACATGTTTTGCACCTTGGATGGTTGCAGGGTTTTGTGCCATTTTGGAATAAGTTCCAGTCTAGTCTAAGTGTGCTTCTAACAAGAAAATTCTTTAGATTTGGTTGTTGTTTAAATGGCAGCAGTGGGAGTGGTTGAAAAAGTATCTCATCTTGTCATCCCCAATGAGCATTGATTGGATATATTTTACAGTTTTGTAGAGCTTTTTAAGTTTTGAACAATATGTTGTCACTAGTAGATCTTTGTCACAGGTGATCCGTTCTTTAAACTGAAACACCTGTTCTCATGGTAACTGTATTGTTCTAGATACTGTCCTATTAAGCTCCCTGACAAAGTAACATTGAGCAAGCATAGCTTCTTTCAGTTGTGTCAGTTGTGTCTCTCTAAGCATACCTCTAAAGCTCATAGCACAAAAAATCTGGACAAAGCCAAAAATAGTGGAAGGACAAAGGCCCAAAAATAGGAACAATTTTTAAATATTGCTCTTATAAAATTAGAAAGTTGCTAGAATAGAAGGAGTTGTGCTAACATACATTTTCTGAATGATATGAAGTCTGACACTCAAGTGCCTATCATTATTTAGTGGCTTCAATCCTTAATAATTTGCTAGAAAACCACAAATTATATGATAAACATATCAAAAACATGAGTCAAAATATGGGCATTCTCTGAAAATCTGGACAGTTGAGAGCTATGTTTCTAAGTCACTAGAGCAAATGTGGTGATATCAAAGTGCTTGACTTTAAATAACTGAGTTCTTTTAGTGACTGAGATGATTTACTATTTTGTACAGATATACCTGTCTGTCATTTGGTTTCCTGTAGACACATGTTTGTAATCTACCAGTGTTTATAGTAGCCTTAGTATCAAGGAAAGTTACACTTGAAGGAGAGTTTAATAGATGGATGTATACTGTTGAATCATTGATGGAGTTCCACTTGAGGGTCAATGCTACATGTCCAGAGTATAAATAAGTCTTTAATGAAATGGAAATAAGTAAGTGCTCTGTGTGTGCAGTGTTGTAGGAATTAATCCTCTACGTTTGCCATGAACTGATTTGCATATCATGGAGCCATTCCTGTGGCCATTGCAGCACCCAAAGTCTGAATATAATGCTTTCTCCTAAAGTTATCCCACCATATATGTTTGTACAGAGTGATGCAACATCCACTGTGGATAAAACAGTGCTACTTGGTACTTCACAATAACCTGACATCATATGAAGAAAAGAAGTTGTGCCTTCAATATAGCTGTCCCTTTCATTGAGTAGTTGTTTCAGAATTTTCCTCTGCAAACCCAGAAATTCCTTCATCAGAGTTCCTCAACCTGGTACTATCAGTTTTCCTGGGTTTCCTGGATTATGGATTATTGGTAGGATGTAGAAAACTCCTGTCCAAGGCTGATTGAATGAGGTCAGTTAGTTTGCCCTGGATGGAATCTGTGAAGGATTTAATATGGTTCTTTTGCTTTTTTGGGTACCGTTGACTTGTATCCCCAGTCAGCTGTCTGAGGTAAGTGTGATCAGAAGTCTGTCCATTGGCTTCAGTGATATAGTTGATATTGTTCTGGAGGACCATTGCAGAATTTTCACGACTGTTAATCAGCGTCACTGCACTAAAACCAAACAGAAAGCTATACTACCCATATGCTTTGCACACCATTGTTTCCTCTGTCAGTGAAGTGTCTACACTCATTAATACTTGGTATTTCCTCATTTAATAAAAAGATGTGACTATGTAAGCAAAAATGTCTAAAATCTTGAAAAACCCATAAAACATTTGAAAGTCTACCACTTAGTAAACTAATCCCCAAAGCAAGCAAAGGTAAACTAACCTCCTAGTCAAGCAACTGCTAACCAGCATGCTGCAGTGATTTTTGACTGCATGCCTCATGGGGAGAAGCAGCAATAAAAACTAGTTTAAACTGCTTAACAGAAATAATACTTTACAGAAGATGAAGTTATGGCTTATATTTACTCCCTCTTGGCATGAGAATTTGATTCCTTCAGTTTCACTGTGGGAATCATCCATGTTCTGTTAGAGTCAATCTCACCATAACATACTCTCATGCATGAAATTACTTCCACATTATTTCCTTCTTGTCTCAGGATTCCTCTTCCTCTCAATGTCTTACATAGTCTTTGATCTGCCTTTGCTACTTCCTTTTTACATTGTGCCTTTTGGTTTATGTTTTTTCCGTTATGGCCACAGGTCCTTGTCCTGCTCCAGACTTTTCATCCTGCCTCCTCCAAATGCCTGTTTCATCCTTGGACTGCCATGTTCCATGTGTGACACCACACCCCCTGAAGGTGTGAAACAAAATTGTCACCTCTCATACTATATCTCCAGTCTTTAAGGACCCTCCTTGTGCTACCTCCTTCCACCATCAGCACCGAGTCTTGGTGTCATTGAGGGAGTGAACCAATATACTTTGATGAGTATGAAGTCTGAGACAGAAATACTGAAGAGGGATGGTATCAAGAATTATTCTGTTGGAACACAATCTGCCACTTTCTGACCCTGTGATAATTCTTGCCCTTACAACTTCCTTTTTCTTTGTTCTGTAACTTCTTATCTGTCATCTTTTCTTATGCAGTTCATACTTGTTTAGTGTACAGCTTAATCTTGCCTATCCTTGCAAACTCCTTTTTCTTATTGTTTTGTTTTACTGCCCTTTCTTTCTTCTCTGCCATGCCCTCTTGCTCTAGCTCCTTCCTCTCCTTTTGCTACATCACGGTGTCCTGAGTTACCTTAACTTAGTTTGCTTTTAGGGCTATTTGATTTTCTGTGCTGTTGTACATGAATTAAATACTACCTCATGATGCTGTGTTCTTGCTTAATTACCGAAAACCTCTGTGCCCCCCCAACCCCCCCCTCTTTCTCCCTCTCTCTCTCTGTCTCTCTCTCTCTCTCTCTCTGTCTCTCTGTCTCTCTCTCTCTCTCTCTGTCTCTCTGTCTCTCTGCCAGCTCTCTGGTACTCTACTGGCCTTCACCCTCACCTGAGTTATTTAAAAGCCACGTGGTCCTGCTGCTTCTCTGCTCTTTTCTTAATGGCACCTCAAGCAGAGAGAAGGTTTGTCTCCTTTTGGGTTCTTCAGAGATCTGTGCTTCCTTCCTATGGGTTGATGATCACTATCCAGAACATTCTTCTGAACACTCTTGTGTCATTAGTTGTTCAGGCAGAGAACTGCTCCTCCACTGGTGGCATATTTAAAGCCATCAATTTTCTTCTGATGGCTGTTGAATTCTGTCATATGCTGATGACTGCTTCTGTGAACCCTGAAAAACTCTGAGCCCTTATCTCTGTCAACTCTCTGCTACTGGTTTGCCTTAATAAATACAACTTGATATGTATGCACTTGAGCTGTTTTATGTTTGTGCTCCCAAGAACACTAAAGTTCTGTCATAGTTAATTTTCTTCTCTTGACTTCTGAATGTTAACATATGAACAAGACAACTTTCCATACTACCAAGTGTGTTCAATACCTGCCCTGAAGGATCAATTTAAGCCTAACCAGTAAACCCACATGAGAATCAAACCCTGTACTTTATGCCTATAAGGGAAACGCTTCAACCATTATGGCAAATCTCCCACTCTGCTTGCTCACTGTTGCTATTATAGCCACCATCATCACTTGCACAGTGCCACATAAAATGTCCCCATCATAAACTGCTCTCCCCTCGCTGTTATCTAACACCAGGTGTACTATACCAAAGTCTGTTATCTAACACCGGGTGTACTATAACAAAGTCTGTTATCTAACACCGGGTGTACTATACCAAGATCTGTTATCTAACACCGGGTGTACTATACCAAAGTCTGTTATCTAACACTGGGTGTACTATACCAAAGTCTGTTATCTAACACCGGGTGTACTATACCAAAGTCTGTTATCTATCACCGGGTGTACTATACCAAAGTCTGTTATCTAACACTGGGTGTACTATACCAAAGTCTGTTTTCTAACACCGGGTGTACTATACCAAAGTCTGTTATCTAACACTGGGTGTACTATACCAAAGTCTGTTATCTAACACCGGGTGTACTATACCAAAGTCTGTTATCTAACACCGGGTGTACTATACCAAAGTCTGTTATCTAATACCGGGTGTACTATACCAAAGTCTGTTATCTAAGACTGGGTGTACTATACCAAAGTCTATTATCTAACACCGGGTGTACTATACCAAAGTCTGTTATCTAACACCGGGTGTGCTATACCTAAGTCTGTTATCTAACACCGGGTGTACTATACCAAAGTCTGTTATCTAACACCGGGTGTACTATACCAATATCTGTTATCTAACACTGGGTGTACTATACCAAAGTCTGTTATCTAACACTGGGTGTGCTATACCAAAGTCTGTTATCTAACACCCGGGTGTACTATACCAAAGTCTGTTATCTAACACCAGGTGTGCTATACCAAAGTCTGTTATCTAAAACTGGGTGTGCTATACCAAAGTCGGTTATCTAACACCATGTGTACTATACCTAAGTCTGTTATCTAACACCGGGTGTACTATACCAAAGTCTGTTATCTAACACCGGGTGTACTATATTAAAGTCTGTTATCTAACACTGGGTGTACTATACCAAAGTCTGTTATCTAACACCGGGTGTACTATACCAAAGTCTGTTATCTAACACCGGGTGTACTATACCAAGGTCTGTCATCTAACACCCGGGTGTACTATACCAAAGTCTGTTATCTAACACCGGGTGTACTATATTAAAGTCTGTTATCTAACACTGGGTGTACTATACCAAAGTCTGTTATCTAACACCGGGTGTACTATACCAAAGTCTGTTATCTAACACCGGGTGTACTATATTAAAGTCTGTTATCTAACACCGGGTGTGCTATACCAAAGTCTGTTATCTAACACCAGGTGTGCTATACCAAAGTCTGTTATCTAACACTGGGTGTACTATACCAAAGTCTGTTATCTAACACCGGGTGTGCTATACCAAAGTCGGTTATCTAACACCAGGTGTACTATACCTAAGTCTGTTATCTAACACAGGGTGTACAATACCAAAGTCTGTTATCTAACACTGGGTGTACTATACCTAAGTCTGTTATCTAACACCGGGTGTACTATATTAAAGTCTTTTATCTAACACTGGGTGTGCTATACCAAAGTCTGTTATCTAACACCGGGTGTACTATATCAAAGTCTGTTATCTAACACCGGGTGTACTATACCAAAGTCTGTTATCTAAAACCGGGTGTGCTATACCAAAGTCTGTTATCTAACACTGGGTGTACTATACCGAAGTCTGTTATCTAACACCGGGTGTACTATACCAAAGTTTGTTATCTAACACTGGGTGTGCTATACCAAAGGACAACTTGATCTGAATATGTATCATTTTGACTTCTCCTTTAATCTGAGTGTGAAATCTGTCTGCCAATCATTTTGACTTTTTCTGAAATGTGAGATGTTTTCCTGTTCCAGTTTGTCACATGATTTGATTCAACCAAACAATAGCCACTATGACGGTGAGACAACACCAAATTATTCATAACTTTAGCAAAAGTAAATCATTTTGGCCACCAATTCCAGCTGCAACCAATGATAAATCAAAGTCTGCTTATAAACTTGAGACTAGATGCAGATTTCCTGGGAAGACAGCTGTTAGTGTCAGATGATCACATTCACAACTCATTCAGTGAGCACAGGAAATGGAAACATAAAAGTATAATCTTGGGATTGAACTAAATAAACTAATTTTATTTTTCAAGCCTAACATTTGAATCTATCTGTAAAGGCAGTTAAGGGGATGTTCACTAACAAAAGTCAAAATAAATCATTAAAGAAGATAAATGGCAGTGACAGTGATGGAACGAAACAAACTGCAGCATTCTCATAGTAAATCAATAGATTGGCAGCACGATAGGAATAGATGCAACCTTCTGGTGCAGTGTTACAGAAACAGAAAATGCCAAGTGGAACAAAGAAGCTTTCCCCCAAAGAAATAATGTTGATATGCAACCCTTATCAGGACTTTATGGGATATAATGTTAGGAAAATGATACTACACATTTAGAAAGATTTAAGGGTAGTAGTTTAAGTATTCCAGAGAAAATCAAAATATGAAGAAAACATGTGCCTTCATCAGTTTTCCAGCGCAAAATCCATTAATGTCTGAGGGTTATGGAATGGTTAATAAAATATTAAACAGGTATTTTGAACAATAAATAAATAAATAAATAAGTAAAAGAAAATAGTGCAATGTTTTACTACTAAGTCTTTAAGGCAGATTTTATTACTTATTATTTGTTTCTCTATAGTGTGTGTGTGTGTGTGTGTGTGTGTGTGTGTGTGTGTGTGTGTGTGTGTGTGTGTGTGCGAGCGCATGCATGCGCACGTGTAAAAGAGAGACAGACTGACAGAAAGGTAAACTCAAGTTGATCAGCATACTTGGATTAATGAAGGGAAGATTATGAATGTGAACTTCACACATACCATAAGAAGCACAATATAAAATAAGAGACAGGAAAAATAATGATAAAGTGAAAGATACAGCACAAAAAAGATAAGGAAAATGTAAAGGAGCACCCCCAAAATTAAGCAAGGATATCGCTATCTTAGCTTAAGGAAGATATAATTTCACATGAAACATTAAGACTGACAAAAAAGTGTGGATAACGAAGTGTTAATCTGTACAGAAACTTCTGATTGCTTTAAGGAAGGTATGTTGCTGTGCACAGAGTGGGGCAAACACACATTACAGAATCAGTTATATGTATGTTTGTATAATACGAACTTTAAACTCATTAAAAATACTACAGACGACTTTAAATTTGACAGGAAAAATAGCAAGAATGGGCTTGCAGGGAAAAGAGGAAAGCATTTTAAAGTATTAAGGCAATAAAGACATACTTTTAATTAAAGCAAAGAATGGAAATTGAAACAGTACATAATAATACAGTGACATTAGAAGGGTTGTAATACTGATCAGCATGCCAAATAATATAGAATCATGGAGAATTTGAGAATTTCATGAATGTTCTTTGACAATGTGAAGAAAATATAATGCCATGTGTCAAACTAGCACATATATATGTGTTATAGTTAAAAGTTCAGAAAGGGGTCAAATTAATACAGGGAAGTAAAGTTTAGCAGATACATACATATGTCTTATACTTAAATGTTTGGAAGGGAGGCAAATAAATAAGGGAAGCAAAGGTTACCTTTTAAGTATACATGTGTTATAGCTAAAAGTCTGGAAGGGAGTCAAATGAATACATTGAAGTAAAGATTACCAGATAAGACAGTGGAATACAGTATGCAAAAATATTTGCTTATGCATATAACTTAGTGATATTAGTCTTAAGAAGGTATACAAAAATATTCCTGATCTGTGACAGATATGGAATGGGTCCTATACACCAATAATTAAAGTATAAAAGGAATTTGTTATATAGCATGAACAAATGAAATGAACTAGTAGACAGAATATAATAAGAGAAACTGGAATAGTTTTAGGAAGTGCCTTCTATGAAAGACAGCATAGAATGGAAAAAGAAAACTGAGCAAGTGAAATAAACTGTAAAAAAGATGATTTTTAAATAAACCTTTACTTTACATAGTGTTACTCGTTGAGTGGCGTTCGAAAGACATGCATAAATGGGCGTGCCTTCGTTGAAGGATGGGCGTTGGGCTGACACCTCGGCACCATAAAAATCGACTGTCAATCATTAGCGGACCAGAGTTCCACTGTGGCAACCCCTAACTGCGAAAGCCAAAAGAAGAAGACTCACCTTAATTTACACAGATAAAGCTATTCAAATGTTTAAATAATTGCAAACAATAGTTTTAGAAACCACTTTATGAGATATATGTGGTTGAAGCCAAAATGAGAAATAAATCATGGAAGTGTAAAATGATCTAGCTCACCATTTTTGCCTTACTGGTGATAAATCTACAAAACTGAAAATCTGTGATGGAAATGAAGTAGCATCACGGGCAGAGGTGGATATACTTAGAATAATAATAATAATAATAATATGTGATAAATAAATGGTCCCATGTCAAAAAGGTAAAAACAAATTAAGAGGGCTTGAGTCAGAAAAAGCATTGGATGAAACACAAGGACAGAAATGAAATAAAATACTAAGACACTTAAAAGGGTAAGCTAGATAGGCTTATTGTCTCCTGTTACCATCAAGGAACTGTAATTTGAATATACAGGACATTTATATAAGATAAATCATTGAAAGAAAAATGTCAGGGAGAAGAATATGTCTGGCAAAGTGATGGAAAGCAAATTAAGGGATAACAATGAAACTGGGACAAGGAATTACATAACAGAAACGATGGAAACTAAAATTATCTGTTTACAGGATTTTTTTTTGGTTATTTTATCATAAACATCTTGCGCAAAGCTTAACATGAAATAAAATCCAATTGAAGGACTTTGTATTACGATTTACGACATCATATCAAACACACCCTGGGACTATTGTCCTTTATACTATCCGAAAACATTCCTAACATCTGTCAACAAAAGCCTTCTCAGTTCCTTAAATGTTGTTACACTGCCTCTATGCCATACATTTCTGCTAATGAGTTCCATGCTTAAATAATTCTCTATGAATACTATGGTGTGACTCCAAGGTTTTTACTTGGATAGCTATTCAATTTAATATCCCCATATCAATTGTTGTTTGGTTAAATCCAAGACATTCTAACAGGAATTCTTTTCAGGCCTGTAAGTATAGGTGACACCTCTCTTCAGATACCTACACTTTGGAAAGAAATGCCCTAAACACTTCGTCATTGTTATAACATCAGTTAGTAAGAAATTGCCCAAAGACCTAGTCCCAAGTCAGCAAAAAAAAAAAAAAAAAAAAAAAAAAAAACTGTTAGCAGAGTTTTTGTGGGAATATGAAGACATAAATAATTTCAAAACATTAATGACATTATTAAAAGTGACAACCAATTAACAAAATATTTCCAGTTAACTTCTATATTTAACCCTTTTGAAGCAAGAGTATTGTACTTTAAAATTATTTTTCATTAATGTATTTTGAACAGACATTTCACCAATAAATTTAGTAAGTCCCTTTTCTAAAACTGCTGCATTTATGCAAACAGCATAATTGCAAATTGTGCAGATAAGATCGATATATCACATACAATTATTAGAATTGTATGTAACTGTCTAAGCCTTGCAGAAAAATTGCAAGCAAATATTAACATTTTACACAAAAGTAACAGTCCTAGGGTAGTGTCCATAGTCCCTTGCATCACAGATGCATAACAGGAATGTATGAATCATCCACTCTACCCGTATTCAAATGAGAAAAGCATGAAAATGTGGTATTGATTTTCGAACATTTTAGGCTTCTGATGGAATGTCTAGGGCACTTTCACACATCTGAAATTAAATAAACCGATAAGAAATGTGTATAGGTATGTGCAGAAAACTCCATCTATAGTAAAGTCATGAATTTCTGTCAAGAGGTTTTGGACACAAGTCTGCATGGCTCACTTGAGATTTCATATGAGATCCCATGATGAGCCAAGCTGAGTGGTTTGTAACTTACCCAAACAGTTGAAAGCTTTTTTTTGTTCATTCTAAATGTTTTCCTTATATGAACATGCTGTTTTGGCTTTTAAAAAATTGGAAAGGGGGAAAATAGGACAACTGAAAATAGGAAAGGGAATGGACAGGATAACCACAAAAGGAACAAGAAGATTGTATTGGAGGAGGTGGGAAAGAATGGGCGATATATCTTGTGTGGGGATAGATTTCAATTTTTCATTTTTTTAAAAAATGGAAGTTGAGGAAGGAAGAAGGGCAGATAATGTTAATGAGAGGGTAAGAGAAGAGTAACAAAAACACTGAATACAGACAAGACAGACAGGAACAATGTGATGAGTTGACAGTGGGAGAGCAGACAAGACATATAGATGGCAGATAGATACAAAAGGAGGATGAGGAAGTCTTGGAGGCAGCCTATAGTCCAGTCCAGATGACCTCAAGTATTACCCCACCCTGATGTACCTGGGTAGGGTGATTCTACTGGTGATGGTGATGAGGCCTTCTGTGGCTCACTGGTCAAATCCAACCAGGTCAGTGAATCTAATACTCAATGAGGAGAGATTTGTATGGGTGGCAATGCCTCTCCATGATCATCTCAATCACAGCCTCTACCAGTTCCTGAGCCCTAGTCTCCTGGTTTACCAGGCTGCCTTGCACCAGGGGGCCAACAGAAGTGGAGCCACCACACCTCTTTGTGAAGTGGTTCATGTGTAAAGAGACAAAGACCAAGTTTGTGAATGAGCTGTCCAGGGCACTCCAGGACCTGTAGATAAAAAGAACTTAAAAGGGAAGGAAAGAAAAAAAACAATTGGGGGGGGGGAGAGGGGCAGACGATTAGGACTCATAGGTGTTAAGTAGCAAATCATTTTATTTTAATTGCAAAAAAGGAAACATTTCATTTGTGAATTTCAAAATGTCATTAGGTAATGTTGCATATGTTGCAATTACTTATGCAACAAGTGATTTCTGACAAGTTCTGCTTGAGGATCACCGGTATTACGTTAAGCCACTGTTTGTAGTATCTTTAATGTCTTATTTTAGGAAATTCAGCATGACATTCTGTAAATACATGGCTGGGCCATAAGGAAATAGTTATTTTCAAATGTATGGCTGTAAAGTCATGAAGGTATTTATCCAAGAAAAAAAGTTTTTGTGCATTTGCTGTAAGGAGGAAATACTTTCCAACTTGAAATAAATCTTTATAGTTGCAAAGAGGAAATACTGTACAACTTGAATACATTTTTATTGTCAGTAGTGAACATTCTTGAGCTGATACATTCAGGGGCAATAAATGTCTGTGGTGCAGGTAGGGGAAATGACCTATTGATCTATTCTGGAAAGGTTGTTACCATGGCGACTTCAGAAGATAATCAATTTAATGTAGGCCAGAGTTATACAGGTGTTGCTTTTTGTCAATCATTATTGCTAAAAGCATCACAGTTTGCCTTAATGTACAGCTAATCAACATGTACTTCAATAACTTTTAACTTTCTGCACAACACTGCCCTCTTTTAACTTTCTGCACAACACTGCCCTCCTCCCTATGCTGGCTGTGCAGCCTGTGTATTTAGCCATTGCTGAAGATGAGGAAACGTGAAAATATGCAAATATATTATTAATAGCAAGTTGCTTATGGTGCAACATAATAGTAAGACCTTTTAAAATATATTACTGCATAAGAACTTGAAGATTAGATTGAATCTGTCTCGGACTGCATTCCTCAAGGACAGGTCATCCTTACTCAGCCTGGTGGATTTTTTGAAAAGGTCACCAAAGCAATGAATGAAGGCAAAATGTCACATACTGCGTACCTCAACTTGGCCAAAACTTTTAACACAATTCCTCACTCAGCCATAGTACAAAAGTTAAATAAATTGGGAATAAAGCCCAGTGTCACCCACAGGATTGCCATCTGGCTCACAGATAGAATGCATAAAATCAAAACAGAGGTCGTTGCCTCCACAAACAGACTTGTCACCAGTGGAGTACCCCAGAATTCAGTGCTGGGATATCTCCTGTTTGACATCTACTTTTCTTAAGTAAAAGTCTGTACCTAAGGGCTCTGGTTGACTGAGCTTTCAGATTATTGAATCCCCAAAAGACTTAGACATCCTGCAGGAAAGTTTATCCCAAATAAATAACTGGTGCAAAAACATGGACTGAAAGTGCCACAAAAATGCATTATTACATACTTTATGAAGTCATGCATTCCATTGAACTACTACATTAACAAAATGCCTCTAAGAGTTGATCCAGTTGTTCAGAATCTGGGAACTTATATGGACAATGACTTAACTGTTGATCAACATGTGCCCATTGCTGTAAGAAAGTCCTTCTATATTGCACAGCCTATAAACAAAGGGATTGTGTCTAGATCACAGGATGTCACTTTACTCCTTTACTCAGCCCTCATTAGGCCAATCATTGAATATAATGCCCCCTTTAGTACTTATCTGTCCAGACAACTGTAACAACTGGAATGCCCACAGAGATACCCTACTAAAAGGATACAAGTCCTAAACAACATGAACTACAAGGACCAACTCATAGCCATGTCACTATACTTGGTATCCTACATACTGGTAATAGATGACCTGTGTCTAGCATACAAGGCATTCACTCATCCAGTACAGATGGATTTACTGCACATCAGCAAGTCAAATGGCATCAGAAATATTCAGTTTAGGGATCTAAACTTGTTCTGCAACATCAACAGAACAGTTTGGAGGGACAGCTATATATCGCAGAGGATACCACTGCTCTGGAACTGACTCCCCATCCACATAAAACAAAGTACATTCCTCTCCATATTCAAGTGCAACTTGGATCTATGGATAGAAAACAGAAAATATACCCCAGGATTGCCCCTTGCACTACTAATGAACAGAGGTAAACCTTAAATGCTTTTTCCCATGCATGGATCCCCTCAGATTCTCTATGGTATGATGCCAGTTATTCTCATTAGGAGTAATATATAATTTTCGACCATGAGATGGGAAGGCAAAGGCCAGGATCTAATGAAATGGGATAGATTAATTGGAGCACAAAAAATGGAAATTGTTTAGGCTTAAAATGGCCCTCAAGAGTATCTAGCCTAGTACAGTACTTAGCTATGAGCCTATCATCATCAACCCCCCCACACACACTTTTTCATATTTTTTACTTGGCGCCAGAGTGTTGCTTCAGCTGTTGCTACCTTTTTCAATTAGATGACACTTTCCTACCATTTGTGACAATCAGGCCTGTCTGTCACATGTCTTCTCTCACACAGTCTATCGAATAATCCCAATTGCTGGACACCCTCGTTTCCACTTTCCTTCTTCCTGTTTGTCCATTATCTTCTTCGCCAGATTATTTTATGATTTCCTGCATGCTTACCTGAACCACTGTAATCTGTTCTCTTTGACATTCTCTTCAATTGTAGCTACTTGGGATTCTGCTCAGATGTCCTTATTTTTTCATCTGACCCACAGTTTGCATCCTGCCACCCATCTCAGGCACTTCATCTCCATCATGTCCAGCTTCATCAACTGTGCTGTCTTTACTGCCTAGGTTTCTGCACCATACAGTAGTAGTGGTCACACCACTGTTTTGTATACCTTCCTTTTTAGCTATTTTGGCATTCTACTCTCACAAAGTACCCCTAACACTCTGTGCAAGTTGGTTCCATACCGTCTGATTCTAGCTTTGAACTCCTTATTCAGACTTCCCTTCTCCTGCCAGATACTTAAAGGTGTTAACCTGTTCTACTACTTTTCCTTCTGCGCCAATTTTCAACTTCATCTGATTTTCCCCACTTTCTGCCATTACACCTGTTTTATCTGTACTCAGTCTCATCCCATGTGCCTTCAGTATTGCATTCAATATCCTATTCATTTGTTGAAGTTCTTGTTCTGAGACTACCTATAATCCCACATCATCAACATACAGCAGGTTTGTTGATCTGCCTCTCTGGCCTGTTTGCTAATGTAGTCCTTCACCAGTATAAACAATAGTGGGCTCAGAGATGAACCCTGATGTGCACCCAGTCCCACTGGGAACCCTTCTGGGAGTCTGAACACTATTTGTGTTTATATAATTGGGTCCTTGTACATAGCTTGCATTAATTCTGAAAATGTTTTCAGGACTTTGAACCATTGCACGACTGTCCAAATCAGATTTCTTGGAACGTTGTTATATGCCTTCTCCAAGTCTAGGAGTGCTGAACTGAACTCTGTCTTCATCTCTAACTTCTTCTCAACTATCTTTCTCACTATAAACATTGGGTCAGTTGTGCTGCATTCTGATTTGAATTCAAACAGCCCATCTTCCATCTACTCTATGCACTTATTTATCAATCACCCTCTTCAGAACTTTCATGCAGTGTGACAGTAGTTTGATACTTCTATACTGGCCATAGTTTTGAGTCCCCCCTTTGTTCTTATCCACTGGCACTATAATGCTTATTCTCCAGCTGTCTGGGATACACATTTTCCTCCTTACTACAATGAGTACCATCAGGAAACATTTCTTTCCTAAATCACTCAACATCTTCATCATATCTGCTATGACTTCAACTAAGCCTGCTGCTTTCCCTGACTTTATTTTCCTTAATGCTGTTTTATTTCTTCTAGGGGGTCTCATATTCTACTTTCATTGTAGGCTGGGTCTGAGTCAGTACAGCTTCTGCATTTCTTTTTCCTTCCATCCAGAAACTGCTGGAAATATTACTTTAATCTGCCTTTGATGGACTGTGGCCTGGTGAGTAGGTTGTTGCTGGTATCCAATATGAAGGGTATCTGATGACTATCTTTTTATATCTTTCTGACCTTGTGTTGTAACCTGATAGAGTTTTTTTGTATCATCTGCTAAGTCACTTTCCAGAATCTGGTTGAGTACTTCTGATACCTTGTTGTTTGCTATTGCAACTGCTCTCTTAGTCTCTTTGTCAGCCAATTAGTATCCTCTTTTAGCCTGGTCCATCTCTTTTATTGTCCGCTTATTCCTGACTCCTTCTTTCGTTTAATGACTTTCTGGACTTCTGCATTCTGCAACCAGCCTTTATTTCCATACCTGGCTCGACCACATATCTGTTCCATACTCCTCAGACATGCTGTTTTGAGGCACTTCCATTCTTCTTCGTCTAAACCTATTTCTTCTTCTTGATGTGCTAGAATTCTGAGTATTTCCTTGAAGTGTTGTATTTTCTCTTTAGGCAGTTTCCAGGTCTCCAGCACAGTCTATGTTTACCTTGGATCTTTGGTTGACCACTGCATGCAGCTGATTGTGGCTACCAGTAGAATGACTATTTCAGTTATTATGACTTTGCAATCTGTCATTCTACCCCAATGACATTTTCTTACTAGGAAGTAGTCTGCTTGTGTTGTATGCTGCCACTCTTATATGTGATTTTGTGATAGTCCTTTTTTCTGAACCATTTGTTAGGCACCATCAAGCCATTTGTGAGACAGCAGTCCTGAATGGCTTCTCCTTCTTTATTATTTATTTCATTTGTTTATTTATTTATATTTGTTTACCAGGGTAATTCACTGATCTCAATGAACCATTTGCAGTGACAGCTTGGGTGAATTGGATCGCATAACAAATGAACAAAATATATTTATAGAAATAAGGATATGCTATAAAACGGATTTGTATGCCTTCACTGAAAGACCATTTCACTGACACCCATTTCACTGAGACCAAATCACCTAAAGTTCATTTCACCTAAAACTCTTTTCACCTAAAACTCATTTCACTGACAAGTAGTACTCTAAGGCAAGTCAAAGGTATATGTCCTTTTCCCCACTGTAGTGCAATCCTGGTGTTAGTATATATAGTTAGGGTGTGTGTGTGGGGCACAGCCCCCCACATTGGGGGGTGTGGGGGGGGTGTAGCCCCCTACCTAGTTCGGTTTTACCAAATAATGCAAAACAAAACCAGACCACAGAAAACCAAATTAAGTGGGGGGATACGCCCCACACACACCCAATATAGGGTGTTGTGCCCCCCCACACCCCCAAACTATATATACTAACACCAGGATTGCACTACAGTAGGGAAAAGGACATATATACCTTTGACTTTCCTTAGAGTACTACTTGTCAGAGAAATGAGTTTTAGGTGAAATGAACTTTCAGTGAAATGAACTTTAGGTGATTTGGTCTCAGTGAAATGGTCTTTCAGTGAAGTGATACGAATCCTATAAAACATATAAGTATTTAGAGATGCCAAAATATGGTACAACATTTAATTCAAGAAGCAGTTTACAACATAAAAACATGGATGGGAAAATTAGATTATATGCAGCAAGGCTTTTTGGAGAAGATGTATCCATAATAACTGAAGTGGTTTATGCTACTGGGATAACAGCATATCATTATATAGAGAGGTTATTGTGTCTTTTGGCTTTTCCCGGTTAGGGGTCGCCACAGCGGAACTCCGGTCCACTAATGATTGGCAGAAGATTTTGACGTGCCGAGTTGCCAGCTCTGACGCACAACCTTCAACGAAGGTACGTCCATTCACATATGTCTCCACACAGAAGACGCTCTAGCTGAGAATCGAACAGGACAACGTCAAACTGTGAGGCAACAACGCTACTGCAGCACCACCACCCAGTCTTATGAAGACATTAAAAGAGGCAAATGAGTACAGCTGTAGGAAAGGATATCATATGGAGAAGTCAGAGAGAGAGAGAGAAGCATCCATTATGAATACCTATTACCCCCCCCATGGACCCAGGCAGCCCTCATATCCTGTTCTGTTTGTCCCATTATGTGTATTCAGGTTACCCATTACTTGAAGATCATTGATACTTAATAAACTGCCTTACTAAAAATAAATATCTCTCCAGGAACCTGTTCAAAAACCAACCGGAATTAAAAGGCTGCTGTACAGCATGCATCCCCAGATCGCCAAGAGCAATGTCATAAAATCTCAGAGGATGAGAATTGCATGTGTCTCCAAAGAGCTGAGAGACTTCATCACAAGGCTAATCAGCCTATACCAAAACTTTCTGGCTAGGGATTGCAGCAACAGATTACTCAATTCCATCCACAACCCCATCAGAACTTTAAAAGATGCAGAGAACCCCATCTTGAGGGACCCCCCATTCCCACGGGAGACTCCTAAGCCTCAACATAAACCAACACCAGGCTCCACGGGGGGGCACAAGTAAAAGGAGCATGGCACTTACTTTTATAGTAGATAACAAAACAATCAAAAAGATCATGACCAACAACTGGGTGGTGATTACAGACAATAAACAACTGGAAGAACTCCTAGGACCCCATCCTTGTTTTGTTTTCAAAAAAGCTGGGATCATTAGGGACTGCATAGACAGCAAATTTAGACCGGATAAGGACAATTGAGGAATTTACTCCTGAGCCCCCCCCCCCACTTTGTACTTATTGCAAATACATGAGCAACAAGGATCACTTCTTTTGTCTAGTACTCAGGAGAAAAAACAATGACATTTGTTCTGGTAATTGCAACACTTTTCTTTTATACAGTGCAATGGCTGTAGTTGCTTTTAAGTATGGAAAGCTGTGAACAAGTTCAAAATCAGGGTGGCACACCACCTGTCTGATATTGGACTCCAGATCCTAAAAACAAAAAACAAGAGAAGCACTGCTGTGATTTCCCAGACCATGGAGGTTTCCACTTCCACATCTTGGACAAGCTCAATATGGGTCTCCTCGAAGGAAACAAAAATGTCCTTGAAAAAATGGAATTAAGCTGGCAGATCAGGCTGGACACCTACTACCACCCTGGTCTAAACTCAAGCATTTCCTTTAAAATTATGCTTGCACTTTGGAAACTAAACCATAAATCATACACCTAATACACCTGTGCTGTTTAACCCAGGATTTGGACATAAACTGTTAATTAACTCTAATTGCTGCTGTTGATATGAAAAAGCCAATCAAGAAATTGGATTTGTAAATCATTGCATCTACCTTGGTAAACGAGAAACATGGAAAACAAGCCACTATCTTGATATATATATATATATATATATATATATATATATATATATATATATAGATATATAGATATATAGATATATAGATATATATAAAGTTTTTTTGTGATTTCAAGATAAGTACAAATTTAAACAGTTACTGTCATGAGTCTGAAAATGCTTTTAACCTAATTATATCCACAAAATTATACAGCAACTTTAATTTATGTGAAAATGTTTTCTACTACTTATTTGGGACTTGAGCTTTTTGCTGTTAGGAGTGAGAAAAAGGAGACAAAACACTAGCTTCTTAATTTGATTGACAGCCCACTTCCATATTGCTTATATCAGCCTCTTACATCATCTAACCCCAACCAAGCCCCATGGCACCACCCCCTCTCTCAGGAGATTTGATAAATGCCCTTCCAGCTGATCCCTCCCAGTTACCAGCCCTTTATCTGGAGAGTCCCAGAGCTATCTAGCCCTCTTTTGCACTGACTTCACCACCAGAAACCTGAGGAGAGGAACAATTTGAACAGAAGAACCCTGATCTCACCTGGAACCTGAAGAGATAAAGAATCTGAAGAGAGGAACCCTCACTAAACTGCTAGATTCAGGAAGAGATTTGGTAGTGAAAACCCCAGACTTGAATGCCACAGAACCTTGCTTTGACACCAGGAGCATTCTCTCTCTCTCACTGCAGACACCCCACAGCACATATAGATATCCTAGCCACTTTACTTTTATTTAACAACATTTCTATAATCTGCAGTACAACAAAAATTGTTATCCCAGGACATCACTCCACACTGCTGTATGCTCAAAGAAGGTCTAAAATTTGTATTTTCTTAAAGGTTTTTTTATACTGTGCAGTTTACCAATTGATGGATTTTTTTCATGGGCACAGAAAGCCTATGCAAAAGGTGCCAAGGTCTCAAACATTAGTTACATTTTTCCTCCTACTTGTGCACACCCATGAGCTCTGTAAAACTGAGCACTGAGACTTGTTTCTACTGTAGCTATATCTCTGGATGCATGTATTTTTCAAAAAATAGAAGTTACTTCATGTAGCTCTAAGTGACTACCTCCCCTGCATATAGAAAGGTCTCTCATCATCAGGAAGAAGAATGGGGACTGATCACATTAATAATGTATATGAGCCTCTTACAAAGAGGCGTGGTAGACCTTCTTACTATACAAAAGAAGATTAGTCTTTCATTACGTAATTCAGGAAATTTGAGCCCTGTAAAAGTGGGCCTCTGTTATGACATGTGACACAAGCACTGATATGGGCAACTCAGACTAGAAAAAGTTGTGTAATAAAGTTTTTAGAATTATCTTCAAGGAATATGAGCCCCACAAAGACAGACACAGCCTCTCATATAACAGGCTAATAAAGTCTGGTGATAAACCTCAAAAAAAGCAGGCATTTTTCAATGATCAAAGTGTGAATCTCTCTGTTGATGGACCTGATGAAACCCAGACTGGTAGCTCACTGTGTGTTGTCGTGTTTTCTTTATTAAAAATAAAAATAAAAAAAATTGTAACAGAATGAGGTTCATCAGGCTGCTGAGCAAGTAATTCCTCACAGGTCTTCCAGGAATATTCAAATAAGGGACTAACTTCTTAGCTTTGGGATTTGCTCCTTGTTTTTTCTATCTCCCAAATTTTCCTCTACTCAACTCCCTTGGACTCTCCCACCATTGTCTGCACAGGCCTTTAAATAACTGACCTGTTGAATGTAATGTATTAGAACAGGAACACTCATCCATCTACCTTCTTAACTAAATAAACAACCTGGAACTTCAACAAGGTGTGTTATTTCCTCCCACAAGGATGGTATCAGAGAGAAAAAGAGAGAGAGTCTCCTAGATCTGCTAGCTAAAGTGATTTTATCTGGACAAATCCTTTGTACTCTGTTTCTTGTTGCTCCTGTTACCCTCTACAAGTGGGATACTAGACTTGACTTGAGCCTTCTGGATTACATCTGTTTTCCCTCACAAAAATATTGGAAAAAGTTGCCCGTAAACAAATACTCCAACATCTCATAAAGGAGCAGTTACTAACCCATATTCAACATGGTTTTAGACCTGCCCATAGCATGAGAACTGTCCTCCTAAGTTTTACAAATAACATAAATAAAGCTAAAGATATAGCTAAACTCTATCTTCCTTATTCCTACACTTATCAAATGCTTTCAACACAGTGTCTCTTAGAATAACTCCTACTACAACTGTCCACAAAGGGTATCTCACAAACTTCTCTTCAGTGGTTTAATAATTGCTTGTCAGAATGCTACCAGGCAGTCAACTACAATTCTACAATTTCTCCTTATCTACCTATCATTACAGGTGTACCACAAAGCTTTATTCTTGATCCTCTTATGTTCAACATCTTCATAAACGATCTTCATACTTCTATACAACAAGCATCCCTTGTATGGTATGCAATCAATTCCACCCATATCTGACTCTCAGACAATCTAGAAAATTGAGCTCAGTTGAAAATATGTTTTGTAACCACCAACTCTTTCTTAATCCAAAGAAAATCAGACTCCTTTTATTTTTCCCATGAGTAAAATAAAACTAAGATGGCATCCCTAAACAATACACCAACTGAAGTAGTGCCCCATACAAAACTTCTGGGGTTTATTCCATATGAGAACCTCAAATCTGAGTTTCACATACAAAGCAATATAAAAAACTCAAAAAAACTAGGAATGCTATACAGAACCAAAAAAAATCTTACTACATCCACCAGACTAACTCTTGCCAGTAAATACCTAAGCCCCTCTCTATTATATTGTTCTCCCAGCTTGACAAATTTCTAGGTCACCTTAAAATCTAAACTAGAACAATGTTACAAAGTAGTTCGATTTGCAGCTCATTCAAGTCACAGAACATATCAACTTTCTACACTAAAAACTCTGAATTGGCTAGAAGTATCCCATCAACTAAATTGTACCCAAAAATTTATAGGGTCTATATATCTTGATTGAACATTAAGGTGATCCAGCACCTAAACATTGACACGTAAATGTCAAACCCTTAAAGCCATGAATGGCCATTTACGCAAATTTTTTCCCTGGGAAAAAATTTGCTTGGCCGTAGAAAACAAAACAAACCTTTAAACACTAATCAAGTGGGGGGGCCCCATGCCTCCCAACTAAATATACCAACTCCAAGATCGCTCTACATTGGGGAAAAGGGCAAATTACCAATGACAGCCAAGCAATTTTTTTCCCAGGGAAAAAGTTTGCGTAAATGGCCATTTGCGATTGTCAGAGTTCGACATTTACATGTCGACATTTAGGTGTTGGATCACTTAAACATTCAACCACATAACATAGATCCAATTTATATTTCATCCTACTTCCTTCCCAGCTTTAAGTATAATTCTTCACTACAACCTCCTAAGGGAGAGTATCAGTAGCTTCACACCACCTTCCCCCTCAGAAGATGCAGACAACTATGTTAAACAGTATGCCAATGCAGTATACAAGTGCTTTTACAACTGCATTCAGTCATACCCAACAGAACTAAAACCTGCTCCTCAAGGAAACACAAACCTGTCTGGTGGACACCATCTATCAATAGGCTTTACAACAAAATGAAGAAGCTGTTGTCCAAGGGTAAAAAGGGACAAATTCCAAATTGAAAAAACTCCCTCCTTAGCCTCAACAAGCAAATTAGATCACGAGTGAAAACCTCCAAAGCCAATTATGAATCAAAACTAGCCTCCGAAACAAAGGGAAACCAAAAAGCCTTCTTCAGTTACGTCAGGAACCTCCATGGCAAAGTGCAGGTCTGTTCCAAATTAGTACTTAATGGTATCACTTACACTGATCCTGTTGACTTTGCCAACCTGCTAGCAGATAGGTTCAGCACAAACCTAACCCCTCTGTCTGCCCCAAAGGCCCTTTCAACATCCTTGATACTTGTCCCACACCGCACATCTCTGTACATCAAGTGTTAAAGGCCCTATCCAAGGCAAAGAACACAGCTGTCATGGACATCATAGTATCCCAGGCTGTATTCTGTACCATCTCCAGCAAGAACTAGCTTTGCCATTAAGCACCCTATTCAACCACAGCCTAAGTACAGGCATTATTCTAGAACAGTGAAAAACTGCCACTGTCATCCCTTTACACAAAGGTGGTGCACTACTGCCCCTGGAAAATATTGCCCCATTAGCTTGACAAGTCTGATCTGTAAAGCCATGGAGTGTATTATTATGGATCTAATAAACAAGGACATAGGCAAACTCCAAGCACGTGACCCCACCTAGTGTGGATACATCAAGGACAGAGCTTGTCTGTTGAACCTGGTCAACTTCTTTGAGACTGTCACCAAGGCTCTGGATGAGGGAAAGTCAGTACATACAGCTTACCTTGACTTGGCCAAGGCCTTTGACACAATTCCCAACTTGGGCATCATCAAAAAGCTAACACAACTTGGCATAAATCCCTGTCTTTTCAGGTGGGTGGCCAACAGGCTTACCGACAGAAATCACAAGGTCAAAATAAGTGCCTCCACCTCTGATAGTAAACCTGTCATTAGTGTAGTTCCACAGAAATCTGTCCTGGGACCCCTACTGTTTGGCGTCTACTTCTCAGAGGTCTAGGCAAAGACAAAAGGCCTATGGCCGGCCAAGTTTGGGGATGATTGTAAGTTGGCTGCTGTCATTAAATCCCCAAATAATGTTAACATACTGCAAGAGGGTTTCACAGTAACTAATGACTGGTGCCAATGTCATGGGCTCAAGTTAAATGCAAAAAAAAGTATCATTATACCATTCGGCAAAAACATGGCCACTACTGATTACCACATCAATGGCAACCCCCTAAGTACACAACCTGTGGTGAGAGACCTGGGTACTCGGGTTAACAACAATGTCACATTCGACCATCATGTAGTGGCAGTGGTCAGAAAAGCCTTTTACTTGGTTCATCTCATAAATAAAGGGATTGCATCCAGAAAAAAAGGAATTATTACCTCTCTATACTCCTCCCTCCAGACCAATAACTGAGTGCAATGTCCTGTTTGGTATGTACCCCACTAAACATCTGCACCAACTGAAAAGGCCACAGAAAGACCTCACAAAGAGAATCCATGGCCTCCAAAACCTGTCCTATGTGAACAGGCTCAAATCACTATCACTCTACTCGGTATTGTACAGCTTGCTCAGGGGTGATCTGTGTCTCGCTTACAAGGCAAGCTCGAACCCTGCCCTACTAGAGATGCTCCATACCCACAAGTCTAAGTCCTTGCACATTACCCACTTGAAAGGTGTTAGAAAAATGTGTATTTGAATACATGAGAAATGCTAGTTTAAAAAGCAAAGTAGTATATAATGCATTTTATTCTATTAATCATATAACAGTAAGGATTAATTTATGTGTAAATGTAAGTAGTTTTGAAACTTCAGTGTGGCTTGAAGCAAAGCTGACCTTCGACCCTGGCAGAATGCTAGCTTAGCAAGTTTGAATGTTTATGCTTTTCACAAGTGATTATCTGCTGTGTCAGGAAATTAAATGTGTGAAATAATGAAATCTTCTGCTCTTTCCTGTTGGAATGATTTGGCCTTGTATATGTGTTATTGAGATAAACACGCAGCTGGTAGGAAAGTGTAACAGAGAACAAAGAAGATTATTAAAAGACTGAATCTGCTATTGTATTCGAACTGATATGAAACCTTGAAGAAGTAACTTTACAGAAAGACATTATGTCTGACCAGCTGGATAGCAAGGCCGTATTGTATCTAAGAGGAAAAGTTTTTTTTTAAATATACAGCATCAACAGCTTTATGAATAGAAGACTGTAAGCTAAAGTGATGTAGATGCCCTGTGACATATCACGTCAGTAAGGTGGGCATAGCTTAAATGTTAAACCTATATAAAATTGTGTGCTTCCTGTTTCATGTCAGACAAAATTCTGTACTTGTACGTTTTTTGCCTCCTGGTGTACACTAGTAAACCTTTGAATCTGAACCTTCTGTGTATTGAATTCTTAATTTTATTTAACAGTTTGGTCCTTCTGAGCTGGAAAATTCCCTCAGACAGCTGCAGATCAGAGTCTACCGGTGGTCGAATACTGCGCAGGAGAAGTTACCGAAACGGTTCTTCTTGGGTGAAAAGACCTCTGACTGAATTGTCGTTTAAAGAGGCTGGCCACTTTCTGATCTGTGGCCGAAAAGTGGACATTGGACAGTTCAATACTGGAGGCTCGGGTAGGAAGAATTTGCCTTTTTTCTGTTTTAGATCAGGGACTAGGTTACAGTATATTGTTGTCAAGATTTGTTTTGCAGATCAAGGGACAAAAGGAAGTACTGTATATTTGGTCATAGATCAGGGTAACAGAATAAGGTAGGCAGTCATTCTAGATACACTGCAAACAGGAACTGATAATTTGATATCACATGATAAAAAAGGGTTACATAACATTTTCTTTGACATGGGTAATCAGTGCACTAAAACATCGTGAGATCCGCCCCTAACCGAAGACGCAAAATACATGCAATTACAACGTTCTGATAACGTTAGGTATTATACGAAATGGGTTAGTAAATATGAATTTGATGGTAAACTAGATAAAACTTCACTAGTTAAACTCCTTAAACAGCTTAAATCTGATGCGGGAGGTCAGGCAAAAAAGCAATGCCAATTAGGCATTCCTCAGGCACACAGATGGATTGAGGAAGCAAATCGTAGAGAGCAGAAGCTGAAAAATTCAACATTATTTCTAGACAAAGAGGATAATAACTTGGTAATGGCAACAGCTCCTCCTCCTCCTCCCTTGCCCCCTCCCTTACCCTTTTCAGGATATGAAGCGAGTGGACAGGCTGGTCCGCCTCTGCGTTATCCTGAAGTTTCAGCAAGACCACAACCATTTGTTAGAGATCCTATTGAAACTAGGTCCCGAACACGTAAAACACATAGGGACACAGAATCATACCAAATAGAGAGAAATCTACAGGGTGAGAGTGAGGAAGAAATATGCCCACTTATAGAAGTTCCAAATCCTAAGGCAGGACAGGAAGGGCAGGACCCAACACTCTTAGTATATAGACCATGGACACCGGAGGATATCCGGAAGGCTACTGAGGGAAATCCCCATCTGAAAGTTAATTTTACGAAATTTTTAGAAGATTTACAAGGCATGAGATTGAGTTACCACTTGAATGGGGAAGAAGTAGAAAAAGTAGTAAGACAAATTATAGGTCCAGATTGGCACATGATTTGTGGCACCTGGAATCCTCGTAATGCAGAGCTTAGACCACTCCCACATAGTGACGCAGAGTTAGACAACAGAGTGAAAGGTCTAACAGACCGAATCTCTGAGAAATGGAAACCTAGAGCAGACTGGACTTGCATAAATCAATGCATACAACAGGAAAATTAGACAATAGATGGGTACTATGCTAGATTATTAGAATGTTTTAATAATCATAGCGGTATGTCAGTTCCTGAGAACCAAACAAATTATTCCCCATATGAGCAACAATTGAAAAATGCATTTTTGAAAGGTTGCATTGCACCTATTAGTAGCTTCATTACGAAGCATATGATAGACCATCGAACAGGGAGGCTACAAGCCTTACTCAAATACGCTAGACATGCTGAAAGACATTTTAATAGTAAAAAGAAAAAGAAGGTGCAAGTCTTCACTGCTGAAGACGGAGCTGAAGTATTTGTATTACAGTCAGGTAAAAAGGGCAAGAAAAATACCCAGGGAAACAAACAGTCTGACAAACGATCAGAAGATTTTGAAGAGAGAAAAAAGAGAGGTGAATGCTTCAAGTGTGGGAAAAAGGGACATCTAGCAAGGGATTGTAGGCAAAACAAAAAGGTAATTTCAGATGATAAGGGAGATGAGGACTGACTATATGATAGTGAAGATACATCATGTGAAAGTCAGAAATCATCAAGAAAAGTTAATAAACAGAAAACAGACGTAAATGTGATAGAAGGAGTTGAGGAAGTGCAAGTAGATATGGATGATGAAGAAAGTGAAATTTTGGACTTAGCATTATTGAGCTTAGAGCTTTACGTAGCAGATAGGAAACCGGAAGTTACACTTCTGGTGGACAGAAGGGAAGTCAAATTCCTGTGTGACTCAGGAGCGTCATGGACTTTGATACACCCCTCCAAGTTACCAGAACATTCCGAATCACCTGATTATATACTAGTAAAAGCCGCAAATGGACAGCTATACAGGGAACCACTTTCCCATGATATAGCAATAACTGACATTGTTTCAGGTATGACCCAGAGAAGTAAAATTGTTGTTTCTGCAAAGTGTCCAGTAAACCTATTGGGCAGGGACCTTATGCAGATATTTAGCATAGCAGTAGTTCCAACTGTACAAGGTATGGAGGCACAGAGACAAATGGATACCTTTGTAGTGCGATCGGAGGATGAAACTTTTTACTGGTACAGCCAGGACCTAGTCACGACTGGTCCAGGGGCAGTAACCGAGGAACTGATGAACGTAGCCATCAGTAAAGCCCCCTCCCTTGACACTGATCAACAGCATTTGTTACACTGTACTCTATACTACTGTACTACACCAGGACCTGATACAGAGTATGAGCAAGAATTGTTTAGAAATCGTGCAACTAGATTGGTTTTGCGTACTTTGTACTGGGATACTGAGGGGAACAGTGTAGTTAGCTGTTCGTTACCTCAAGAATTCCTTGCATTGTATAGATCAAATCGGTTACCACATGTCAGCTTGACAAAGAACAAAAGTGTCAAATGGGCAGACTTAGGAGAAAAAGTAACAAGATGGGAGAAACAGACTGATTTAGAACTGTCAGAACAAGGGATACAAAAACAAAAACTGAATTGGTTGACACAGACACATCCAGCTGTACACTTGCAATCTAGCGAGGACAGCTGATTAGCATTTTTATTAGAAGAAGAAGAAAAGGCCTTATGTGAAATTCCAACAACTCTTTGGTCAACAGGCAAGTCAGATGTAGGACTTATTCGAACAGCAGGACCACTTTCAATAACCTCAAAGTCAGCTTTTAGACCACAGAAAAGACAATACCCATTGAGAAAGGATGCAGAAATAGGAATTAAGCCTATAATAGTAGCATTACTCAAAGAAGGAGTGCTGGTAGAATCTCCTGATTCACCATGTAATACACCCCTATTTCCTGTTAAAAAAGCAAACAGGTAATGGCGGATGGTACAAGATTTACAAGCTGTAAATAATGCAGTAATACCTAGAGCACCTACGGTGCCAGACCCACATACTTTGTTAAACGATTTAGAACCGCAACAGAAGTATTTCTCTGTGGTAGATATTAGCAATGCTTTCTTTTCAATACCTATACATCCTGATAGTCAATATTGGTTTGCATTTACATTTCAGGGTAAAAGGTATACGTATACTCGACTACCACAGGGATATTGTGAGAGCCCAACAATATTTGCACAAGAAATGGCTAGCAACCTGGCAGGGTTTACCCCACCGGGAGGTAGTCAAATTCTACTTTTTCGTAGATGACATCTTGCTAGCAGCCCCCACCCAGCAACAGTGCAGGGAGGATACTGTAGCATTACTGAAATTTTTAGCAACACAAGGACACAAAGTAAACAAAAGTAAGTTACAACTTTGGAGAAAACAAGTTAGATACCTAGGATATGTAATATCCAGTGAAGGTAGAATACTAGATGAGGAAAGAAAAACAGCAATCTTGCAAGCACCCAAACCAACAACCAAGAAAGAAATGATGTCTTTCTTAGGTACAACTAATTTTTGTCGGAGCTGGATACCAAATTATGCTTTGGAATCTGCTCCACTGACTGACTTGATATATAAGACACCAATGGCAGCACAATATATCTTACAATGGACAACCAAAGCAGAAACGGCTTTCTGCAGGTTGAAGCAGTTGATAGCTTCTTCATTAGTTTTAGGACTTCCAAATTATCATAAACGATTCTTTCAGACCGTAGATTGTAAGCAAGGATATATGACGTCAGTATTGACGCAACAACATGGGGACAAGCAACGCCCCATAGCCTATTATTCATCACAGTTAGATCCAGTGGCGCTATCTTTGCCTCACTGTGTACAAGCAGTAGTTGCAGCCGCAATGGCAGTACAGGCTTCAGCCTCAGTGGTGTTATTCCACCCTCTCACATTGAGAGTGCCTCATGCAGTTGCAATAATTTTACTGCAAGAAAAAGTGGCATGCCTTTCTCCTGCTAGACATCTTTCATGTATGACTATACTGCTGAACCAACCTCATATGACAATTGAACGATGTACGACATTGAATCCATCAACATTACTTCCAACTCCTGTGGAAGGCACACCACACAGCTGCCTGCAGGAAATTGAACAGTTAGCTTTACCCAGACAAGATCTCACAGATATGCCCTTGGATAATGCCGAGGTGACATATTACGTGGACGGCTCATGCAGAAGGGGTCCTACAGGGAAGAATCTGGTGGGGTATGCAGTAGTTACAGACACTGAAATTCTAGAAGCCCAATCCTTACCACATAACTTATCTGCACAAGCAGCAGAATTGATAGCTTTGACAAGGGCATGTACTTTTGCAAAAAACAAGTGTGTGAACATATATACTGATAGTCAGTATGCTTTTTCTACAGTACATGTATTTGCACAACAATGGAAAAATAGAGGAATGATAACATCTAGTGGAAAACCTATTATTAATCATGTGCAATTTATTTTGGAGTTATTAGAATCTATTCAGTTACCTACCAAAGTAGCTATTTGTAAATGTGTAGCTCATACAAAACAACAGGATAAGATTATGAAAGGCAATGCACGAGCTGATGCAGCTGCAAAGCAAGCAGCCTCAGACTCAGAAACTTTACTTTTAAATGAGGAATTACAACCCTCTGAGATTTTAGATTTAGACATGTTAAAAACAATGCAGACGCTTACTAGAAAAGCAGAAAAACAAAAATGGGTAAAACGAGGTGCAATTCTTGAGAATGGACTGTACATTTCCAAAGAAAGAAAACCGATATTGCCGTCTAATTTATTTAGATATGCAGCTTTGTTGAGCCATGGGCAGTGCCATGTCTCAACAGGGGGGATGGTACAGTTAGTAAATCGAATATTCCAAACATATGGATACACAAACTACACAAAACAATTTTGTGCAGCTTGTCATACTTGTAACAAGCATCATGCACAAGGGGCATTTAAAACCAAGCAAGGAAGTTTTCCTATACCACCGTATCCGTTCCATACTATTTGTATGGATTTCATAGAATTGTATAAATGTGAAGGGAAAAAGTTTTGTTTAGTTATTGTAGACATGTTTTCCAAATGGGTAGAAGCTTTTCCAACCAAAAACCCGGATGCAGCAACAGTGGCGAAAGCCCTGATAAAAGAAGTAATCCCTAGATTTGGCATTCCGGAAAGGATTTATAGTGACAACGGCACTATTTCGTAAACCAGACAATCCACCAACTTGGGAGATTTTTTGGTATCTCCTTAAAGAACCATTGTGCCTACCACCCACAGTCTGCAGGACTGGTGGAAAGGTACAATGGTACCCTCAAAAATAAGCTTAGGAAGCTAGTAGAGGAGACTCAAAATAATTGGATATACTGTCTGCCTTTGGCACTGCTGAGTATGAGAACAGTTCCAAATGTAAAGGGTTTGACTCCCTTTGAAATGTTTTTTGGGAGAGCATATTATGTGCCTCAGTGGAAAGCTCTCATGCCTGCAGAGCAAGAGGCTGACAGTTCATTAGCTAGTTATATGAGGAAACTGTTAACAAATAAATCTGTTTTGCAGTTTAACTCTTTTTCAGATAAGGAACAGACCAGACCGGTGGAAGCAGTCTTGGCCCCTGGGACATACGTCTGGCTGAAAGTGACAAAAAGGAAGAATTGGGCGAGTCCAAAGTGGGAAGGACCGTACCAGGTTCTGTTGGCAACGCCTACTGCAGTCAGAGTGGCCGAGAGGATGTCTTGGGTTCATTTGACACACTGCAAACCGGTAAAGAACTTTCAACTTGATAAAAACTTTGTGAGTGATACACAACCAGACCGAGATGGCCAAAAACAAAGCGAATAAAAATTTAGATCAACCCCAGAGATGTTGCATAATCATTTTGTTGAGTGTACATTTATTGACTGTAATTGTGACAATTTTCCTCTTGTTGTGGTTTATCCTACACACAACCACACAAGTGAAAGTGGGAAGGCGTGATGAAACGTCTATAGACTGGCATCCAAATTTTAACACATACTTAGCCATGAAATGTGTATATGCCGAGACTATGAACATTTCAAATTGCTGGGTTTGTACAGCTATACCAACAGTATATGGAGGACTGATAATGTCCGCTGTCCCTTTGGGGATAAATGAAACTTGGGAGAATTTACTTTTCGATACAGGAACTGTGAGATCACAGGACAAAATAGCTTTATTTTTACCTGTCACACAAAAAGGAATTGTATGTTTTTATAAAAATGGTACCCTCCAGGTGGGCTGGAGCAATTGTAATATAACCATATCTTACCGATGTTACATTAAGAATTGTAATGGCAATACTTTTTGCAATACTAATTATGACTCATATTTGAACTCATTGAAAACAACCATGAATGACATTCGCAAGAATCCAGTTTTGTTTAAACAATTGTCAGTTATAGATTAGAAAATGTTTCATGCAGGGCTGATGCATATTAGTACTAAAGTAGAAAACTGTTATTTTATTTGTGGGAAAAAGGCGTATAAATGGTTACCTGAGAATTGGTCCGGCAGTTGTTTTTTGGGTTACTTGGTTCCGGCAATAAGACATACTGCAGAATTACCTTTCGGTAAGATATGAAACGTGAGAGAAGCAGCCCGAAAACCCGAAGGTCCAGTTGAAACACCTGTGAATCCAGTTGGAAAGATCGAAGCTGGCTGGAAAGACCACAATTCAGTAAAAGACAAAAGCAAATTGACTCATATGGATTTGAGTGACAGTGTTATATCTTGGGCAGGAATATTCCCAGCCTATGGAGCAGTCAAATCGATCTGGGAGCTGAGGAAGTTGTCGAAACTTCTCGAAGTAATGAGTAATGCAACTTTTTCTGCCCTAGAACTGGTGGCTGATGAACTGAATGCAATGAGAACTGTTGTGCTACAAAATTGAATGGCTCTTGACTTCACCCTAGCGGCGAGAGGTGGTACGTGCGTGCTTATCAAAGAAGAATGCTGTGCATACATACCAGATAATAGGCATGAAATTAATAATCACCTAGAGGTAATTCAGCAAGTATCAGCCATGACTGAACCAGGCCCAAACCCACTGACAGACTTTTTCCAGAATCTATTTGGGGGGGTGGGGTTCCATCCTAATGAATATTCTGATTACCATTTGTGTGGGTATACTCCTAATAGGAGCATGTGTTTGCTGTGGAATTCCCTGCATGAAAAGATTAATCAAAGATTTTATTGATGTATCTGTTACTGAAACTTTATACCAAGATATTGAGATTGAAAGATTGATCTCAGATGACATTTTTTCTGAAGTATAGATTGAATGACTCACCTAGCTGAAAATCCTAAGTGGAAAAAGTTGGGAGATGAAATGACACTATGCATACTTCAAAATGGAATAAAAAGTATTAATAGGGGGGAAATGTTAGAAAAATGTGTATTTGAATACATGAGAAATGCTAGTTTAAAAAGCAAAGTAGTATATAATGCATTTTATTCTATTAATCATATAACAGTAAGGATTAATTCATGTGTAAATGTAAGTAGTTTTGAAACTGCAGTGTGGCTTGAAGCAAAGCTGACCTTCGATCCTGGCAGAATGCTAGCTTAGCAAGTTTTAATGTTTATGCTTTTCACAAGTGATTATCTGCTGGGTCAGGAAATTAAATGTGTGAAATAATGAAATCTGCTCTTTCCTGTTGGAATGATTTGGCCTTGTATATGTGTTATTGAGATAAGCACGCAGCTGGTAGGAAAGTGTAACAGAGAACAAAGAAGATTATTAAAAGACTGAATCTGCTATTGTATTTGAACTGATATGAAACCTTGAAGAAGTAACTTTACAGAAAGACATTATGTCTGACCAGCTGGATAGCAAGGCCATATTGTATCTAAGAGGAAAAGTTTTTTTTAAATATACAGCATCAACAGCTTTATGAATAGAAGACTGTAAGCTAAAGTGATGTAGATGCCCTGTGACATATCACGTTAGTAAGGTGGGCATAGCTTAAATGTTAAACCTATATAAAATTGTGTGCTTCCTGTTTCATGTCAGACAAAATTCTGTGCTTGTACGTTTTTTGCCTCCTGGTGTACACTAGTAAACCTTTGAATCTGAACCTCCTGTGTATTGAATTCTTAATTTTATTTAACAAAAGGCCTGAATCTAATTTGCAACATCATCAAAACCTGCTGGAGAGACGGGTTTGCCTCCCAAAGGCTGCCTCATATATGGAAAAGACTTCCCATACATGTCAAACAAAGTACCTCTCTGACACTCTTCAAGTGCAACCTTGATGAGTGGATGCAAAACTATAAATTTGTCCCTGGGGTTCCACCTGTGTCCCTCATTGACAGAGGAGACAGGTGCTGACTGAGGTTTCTTTTTTGGGGATAAACACTTGGCTAGGCTTGCAAGGGCCCCAGGGCAAGTAGCCTAGTAACCCCCTGTGATCCTATATCTCCCAAATCGTCACCTTCAATTCTCTGACAAAAATCTACTTGACATCTATAACCCTTACAAAAACTGTGATCAAAGTCTGTATTCATACTGTGTAGCAACAATCTGGAGTAGGATCCCTCAACCAATCAGGGCAATACATCACATATGTTTATTTATGCTGCAAATAAAATAATTCCTCTCTGATTCCTGGTTTTGCATTTGCTGATCTCCTGGCTAAAATTTCAGATCTTTCTCCTCTAATACCTATATACCATCATATATGTGGTTTTCCTTGTCTTTATTTCTTTTACTTTTACTCTTATTTCCCCTTTCTATTAATCTTGTTTTACTCATTATTTCTCCTGCCTCCCATATCTACTCCACTTATTACCTCTAACAAATACTTTTTATCACTCTCCTTTTTGTTTTGCTACTCCTTATCCAATGTTTGAATTTTCCTTCTGAAATTTGTTTTATGAGTGAGTAATAAACTGTTGCACTCATGTAAACACATTCCAGTGCTGCATTATATCATATTTACTTTGTTTAATAACAGTATATGTGTATTACTGTACATATCATCTGTGTGTTAATGTTTGTATTAATCTATATATTTAACCTATGTATATGTATTTTCAGTTTTTTTTGTGTGTGGAGCTTTTCTCTTCAGGCCTCCACTTAAAATGGGTAAAATTATCTAGTTGGGCTTTCCTGATAAAAAGATGCAAATCAATCAATCAATCAATCAATCAGTTATATATATATATATATATATATATATATATATATATATATATATATATATATATATATAGCGTGTGTGTATATCTATATATATATATATATATATATATATATATATATATATATATGTGTGTGTGTGTGTATATATATATATGTGTGTGTGTGTGTGTGTGTGTGTATGAATTCATAAATATTAAGCTAAACACGTACAAAGATGTCACTACATATAAGTAGAATATATAAGAGAAAAAGTACTTACGATAGAACTCTAGCTTTCAGTCCTGTATCCACCCAGTCAGCTAATCCCTCCCCTGCCACTGCAGATCGTTGTAGCTGTGTCTGCAGTGTTCTCCAGCCTATCCCTCTATTCTTCCCAAATATCATTTTTTTCCATGTCTCCAAAAGGGAGGTCTGCTCCAACTTCTGCATCAATGACTCAGGTATAAGAGAATATTGGTCTTTTTTTTTCAGGCTAGCTTGGGGCTTGATACTGGGCTTTAACAGATTTATTGACCATGAGGTGTATACTTATGATGCAAAGAGTACTAGGATGTGAACTGCACCCAGAGGTGTGTGACATCACTCTGTCCAATCCAAATACCCATATAAAGTTGTCAAATTTTCAATTAATCAATGTGAAAAAGTTTTTTTGAATAAGATGGCATTTTTTAGGACAGGTCATACCCACAACCACAAAGGATTTAAGTTTTATTTTAAGGCAGAAGTAAATGCTAACCTTTATGAAATTTGGCATGATTACGTTTCATGTGTTTTAAGGCTGTTTCACATACAGAGAAATTGTTATTTGTAGCAGTGACAGTAAGTTCATAGAAGAATTTATGCTTGAAAATGTCAGGAATGTACCATTTCTCAACTTGCATCACATGCTGCTCCTTCTCTTTGGTAGGTACCATG
Source organism: Protopterus annectens (assembly GCF_019279795.1). Taxonomy (NCBI): domain Eukaryota; kingdom Metazoa; phylum Chordata; order Ceratodontiformes; family Protopteridae; genus Protopterus; species Protopterus annectens. Next base: position 368,878,335 of record NC_056732.1, on the reverse strand, counting down.
CTGTGGGAATAAGGATATGTGGTAAGCCTGCAGCTTGAGTGGGTGAGGGCTGGTCAGAGACAGGCATAGTAATGCATACATTAAATACATAAGGTTTAGCTTGCTGCACTTCAACTAAGGATCTCACAGTGCTTATGTGTGTGCATGAGCTTCTTCACAGCACAATGAATTTAGCTACATCAGCAAGAGCAGTTGCATCCGTACTGCTCTATGAGTCACAGAGTCAAGCATTGCCTAGCTTCATGTTTCATTTGCATAAGAACATCTTATATCTGACCAAATTTACACCAGTATTTTACAGTCTACCATTTTAAATGAAACTGGACTTGTTGTTTAAGTGATAGTCAGGGGTTAGAAACCTCACAGTTACCAATAAATTAATAAAAGAAAGGATATTATCAGTGCATTACATTTTACTGTAACACCTTCAGGATTAGCCTCTGATTTACTGGTAATACAGGAAATATTGCAATACTTGTCTGTTTGTACCTGAAAGACTTTGAAAAGTGTAGTGTTGTATTCAGTGCTGTCTACATCTGTGAAGAGGCTTTAATGCAAAATCTTGTCTCTAGTAATGCAATTGCCCAGGACCACACTACAGGCAACTTTCATTTAACTAAGGAATGACATACATGACACATTTAATTAATAATCAATGTGCCATGTGCCACACCCTTACATTAAACACGTGTAGACATGTATTGTTGTATTACTGTATCAGAATCATGCATAACAGGATTTATTGCAAAGAAAAGACAAACCCAGAACTCAGAATTTAAGCTTTGCTTATTTTTTTAAATTATGCAGTGACATACATGACCCATTGTTACTTGAAATAACATACATGTAAGGAAGGTGTAATTGCTGCCTAAAATGTGCTTGCAGGTAAGAAAATGCAGTAACAGCAGCAGTGAGCACAACACAGGAAATACATCTTTATTTCAGAGGAGAATCATATCCTCATGGATGTTCTGAGGACATGTAGAAAATGTATTTTTGGAAAAGAAGAGCCAAAACAAGCAGAGATAGCTAAAGCATCAAATAAAGTATCAGCTGACATAAATGCTCTAAGCAGAAGGAACCGCACCTTGGTACAGTGTAAGAAAAAAAGCAAATGACATAGTGGGATATACCAGGACAATAACCAGACAGAATGCAATTCCCCACAGCAGCCCTCTTGGTGGGCCTTCCCTGTTCCAACCATTAACACTAGATGAAGAGTACCTTCTGTCAATAAGATGTACAGATTCTGATGCAGATGAAGATGTTGTGGGAATCATCAGAGGTGGTACACACACCAGCAATTTAAGACCCCTGTAATAACCACAGTCTTGCAGCGTGGAAGGCTAGTGTGTAGCAGATTTTACTAAATTATGCTGACATGAACTTGGCATGTTACGTGTGTACATATAACTCTTTCATGTTTCATAATTAGGTACTCCATCAATGTCAGGTGTAGCACAAAGTCTTCAGACACTGCATGGTATATGTGGGCATCATTTCTTCATTGAAAAAAAAAAATTCCAACTGCCACAGGTCACATTGGCCACAGCTTGACATATTTCTTCACAAAGTCAGCACCGGGAACAGCCACGTCCTCTGCTTCAGGAAAGTAGGCTGATATCAACAGCAGAATAGCTGTCTAAGATGGTGCCATATCTTTTATTCTCATGACACAGCCTGAAAACAATGACGCATAGTCAGGGCTCCCTACCCCACAACATGTTAAACTTTTTTTTTCTTTTTTCATTTAGTCATTGGCTAATAGGGTCTGTTAAACAATTATTCTAGGCCACAAAAGCAGGGCAAAATACAATGCACTTAGCCTGGAATATTTAATCAAACAGAAATGTCTTGTGTTGGAAAGTTGAGTACATGGCAAATAACATATGTAAAATTGACACAGTTAAACAGAATTCCAGCCTGAACTCCAAAGATGGCTGATTAAATACTGCAAATGCAAACATACTATCAATGCGTTAGGTACCTCCCAGTTGGCTGAGTGGGGGTGGAGCATAGCTGGCATGTACATGATGGCATGACATTACACATTGGATGCTCCACTTATGGATGCAATCCAAGTCGATGGATAGCATTGCGTCTCTCAGTTTTGCTATATGCAGTAGAAAAACTTTGTTCTCCTTATTTAATGCTGCTCATGTACCTGAAACTCATTTTCAGATGATTAAGTATGTCTGATATTGCATTAATATTACTCGTATATGCAACATGTTTCTTTTGCATGCAAGTAAAAGTATGAGCGACTGGTGAATGGTGGCTGGAAAAGTTCACCCTGTTTTGGACATCTGCTTTGATGGAAATACTGAGATTATTATCTTTACAATGGCATTATTTAGAGATGCAGAAGTTTATGTCTGTTAAATTGTTACCTCAGGCAAGATGGCACTTGTTTTGTTTTATTTTACATGTAATTGGACTGTTTAAAATGCACTTGATAGATTGTTTAAGTTCTGACAATTACATTTTACTACCTTTGTTATAATTTGGATAAACAACATATTGAAACAAGAGCTAGGCAGAAGCCTGAGTTACTTGCAATCATTCAGATTATCATGTGTGAACTATCTTGATTTCAAAAGACTTTACTGTCTATTTGCCATTTGACTGTTATCAGCCTTTTGTGCAAAACTTTCAATATTCTTGAATTATTTATTGTTATTATAATCACAGGAGACATTGTTAGTGGGTGTACCTTATCAGTAGTTTGCCTAAATCTTAAGTGTAGATGAAGAATATTAAAGAAAGAAAACAAAATGAAGAATACAACTCAGCCTTTCCCCCCTAAATTGATTAAGGTTTGTTGTTGCAACATTTAGTAACTGAAAAAAAAACACTTCTGAGGGCAATGAGCATTTTGATTCTATGACAGTCTGAGCAAAGATTGTCTCAGTGATAAAGAATTTTGAACTGGAAGTGATATGGGAAAATATTGTCCCACTGAAAATTTGGGTCAGTGAAATATGAATCATGATTCCAATCTTAGTATTCTGAAAATCATATCAAACTGCTTGTTTTGTCTTAGAATACTAACAATAAAGTAAGCAGTTATTGCAGTCATGACCACTTGCTACTGAAGTAGGAAAGGCTGCTTATAATTTGTGTGGACGACAGTTTCATTCCAACATCTTTTCCTATATTGGAACTTAGCTAATTTTTTATTTGAAGATAAGGAGGTGAGTTGCACATTTATACAGTTTATAAGTGATGGGAACTTATTATTTCAATGTCCACAAAACAGCCCAAATCCTGAAAGAACGAACACGGCAGCATATACTAAATAAAAAACTTGTAAAAATTTTAATATATACAACACGGTAAGCGCTTTCACAAAAAATGCTTCCTCAGACATTAATAGTGCACAAACAGGAAAGGTATTAAATACAATTAATAAATTCAAATAAACCAATGAACATTCAAAACTAATTAATTATTCAAATCAAATTAAGAAATAAAGGAACAAGATACTAAAAGGATATACAAATAACATCCATACATAGCATTCTAAGCATGTCCTAAATATAAAAAAACAAATATTTAAAACAAATATTCATCTAAGCAGTCTTCTTTTTCTCAACAGGGGTTTTATAGAGACACGTTCATTAAGTCCATGACCCCTGTCAGCTCTAAAAATTACCATCCAATTATTTTCTTTAAACTTAGTATTGTTACAAATATTACCCATCCGAATGCTAGGTAAAATTAAATCAATCACTCTAAAAATAAATTGATGTGATTCCCCATATGTCATAACATGTTTGGAAAGGGCATTTGTGGTAATGCCCTTCCTAATGCTATAAACATGTTCTCTAATTCAGTCACGGAGGCTACGATTAGTTTTGCCTATGTAAAAACACCTACACAGTGTGCACTGAGCAAGGTATATCACATTGTTCATCATACAGTCAGCACTAACATTAAAAGAAAAACACCTACATAGATCAGGATGTTCAAAAGTTAAAGAAGTGTCGATATATCCACAGAAGTTCCATTTACGACAAGGTATAGTAACACCATCTTCACTAAAAGTGTTTCCTTTTGTGATCGCTCTATCACCACAAAGTATCCACTTCAAATTATTTTTATTCCTAAACACAAATTTAGGATAAGGACCAACAATGTTACCTATCTCAGAATCAACATGTAAAATAGACCAGAATCACTTAAAAATATCACAAAGAACATTCTGGTCTCTAGTAAAAAACAAAGCAATACGCACATAATCAGAAAAATTCTCATGAGAAGAAGAGGTGTAAGCTGGTTCTATAGGTTGTGGTCCATAATAAGGGGCTGCTATACCCTTCCTCATGGAACTCAAACCAGACCAACTAGAAAGAACCTCATCCTGTGAATATCCTCTCAATATTAGTCTCTGTAATAACTCATTAATATCTGAGGAAAAACCTTGGGCTGTAGGGTTTAACCTGGACATTCGAATTCCTTGTCCACGAGTCAAATTACGAAACACATAATTAGGGTGCATACTGCACCTGGCCAATAAACTATTCCGAAAACAATTCTTACGATAGACACCAGTATTAATCAGAGACATGGTAACTTCTCTACAAATAATTCCAGGAATTCAATCCTTTCATTGGAAGAAACCATAGTAAATTTCAAACAATCCAATAAACCATTAATCTGAGAGTGGAAAGCTTCGAGATCAACCATATTACCATTCCACAGAAAGAAAACGTCGTCCACAAAACGACGATAAAAAACAACATTCTTGCAAAATGAACCTATATTAAAGAAAACATTCAACTCCCAATATGCTAGAAACATATTGGCATAGCTATTGGCACAAGAAGTGCCCATAGCTACGCCATGTTTCTGAATAAAAAACTCATCATGAAAAACAAAAAAGTTGTTCTCCAAAATAAGTTCCAAAAGGAAACAAATAAGCTCAATCTTAGCTAAATCATAATCACTATTGAGCCTCAAATATTCATGAATATAACAAAGCCCTAGCTCATTTGGTATCATTGTAAAAAGAGATTGAATATCCATGGTTACAAAAATCAAACTTTCTAAATTCCCAATAGTCTTGATACAATCATATAAATCTATAAGGAATTGTTTAGAACCTTGCAAAATGGTTTTATTTAATGCTATTACAGATCTTAAGTGCTTCTCAATAAATATGGACAAGGGTTCCATTATCCAAACAGCCCCCGAGACAATAGGTCTCATCGGGGGATTGGTGGGATGTTTATGTATTTTTGGAAGCCCCTGAATCGATGGTATCAAAGGGTCAGTAACAGAGAAGAATTTAAAGGTTTCATCTGAAACTAAACCTATATTAAAGATTTCCTGTATCGAATGTTTAATTCTAATAATAATGTTCAAAACATCCAACCTTGCTAATTTCTGATAAAAACTAGTGTTACTCAGCATCTCTCTCATGCTCCTAAGATAGTAACTGTTATCCATAATCACAACTGTACCACCCTTATCATCTGGTCGAATACAAATATCATGATTATTCTTAAGCATCCTCAAAGCTTGCCTCTCATGAATCGTAAGATTAAATTTCTTACCAGATCTATACTTACCCAGATACTGATGGTAATATTCATATAAACAATCCTCGGTGAGCTTACAATAAGCTTCTACCAGAGTATGGTTCGGTGGAACAAAGGTGCTCAAGGGTTTAAAATCATGAACAACATTCCTAGATACATTTCCATCATTCATGGTGGTAGGAGGGTTCCCATAATAATGTCTTAGCATTAAATTCCTACAGAAAACTCTTAAATCCAAAATAGTTTCTGTTAATTTACTATTTTCAGAGGGAATAAAAGACAAACCCTTGCATAACACATTCTGCTCTTCTATACTCAAGCCATACCTAGAAATGTTAATAATCAACGAGTTTGCATCTTTCCCCACATTTTCTTCAATGACTGGGCCTGGGGCTGTTCCCCTGATAACTTCCTCTTCTGATGACCCCGACTCATCGATCTGCTCCGTCTCCCAAAATGATCTGGTCGAACGGGCAGAGGAAAAGTGACACCTAGCATTCGGATGGGTAATATTTGTAACAATACTAAGTTTAAAGAAAATAATTGGATGGTAATTTTTAGAGCTGACAGGGGTCATGGACTTAATGAACGTGTCTCTATAAAACCCCTGTTGAGAAAAAGAAGACTGCTTAGATGAATATTTGTTTTAAATATTTGTTTTTTATATTTAGGACATGCTTAGAATGCTATGTATGGATGTTATTTGTACATCTTTTTAGTATCTTGTTCCTTTATTTGATTTGAATAAGTAATTAGTTTTGAATGTTCATTGGTTTATTTGAATTTATTGATTGTATTTAATACCTTTCCTGTTTGTGCACTATTAAGGTCTGAGGAAACATTTTTTGTGAAAGCGCTTACCGTGTTGTATATATTAAAATTTTTACAAGTTTTTATTTAGTATATGCTGCCGTGTTTGTTCTTTCAGTATTTGGGCTGTTTTGTGGACATTTTATTTATGTTTACTGAATGAACGTTCATTCTGTGCCTCTTTGTCATTTTTGCTGTTTACTTCTACTTTTACTGTGACAAGGCACACAGAAAGATGGCAGAGGGTATTCCCGTTTCGATCGAGTTGGACTACAATCCGGCCAGTACCGGCAGAGGTGATCTGAATTTGTCCAAGCGGTTTTCTAGTTACCTTGAGAAGGATCGGAAGTTGCTGTTTACGATGGGCATCACCGAAGGCATCACTGAAGGTACAACAGAAGGTGTCATTGATGTGATGCGAATGCGTGAGGAACTCCAACAACAGTTGGAAGCCGTTGAGCGTGATTTTTTGAAGCTCAAGAGACTACAGCTACAAAGACAGCATTTTGAGTTCTGCCTGGAGAATAATATTGTTCCTTGAGGACTGCGCGTCCTCAATATGCCTACACAAGGTAACCATTTTCCGGACTTACTCTCTAAATGGCAGCGAATGAATTTAGAAATGAGCGCTAGTTATATGCGCTTACTTAATGAGTTCTTCTCTCTGGAAGAGGACTGTTTGAGAAATCAACTTAAGATTAAACAAGAACTTTTGTTTAAAACAATCCCCCCATGATCTTTTGAACTCTATGCTTGAAAGTGTGCTAGATGGTGTGGAAGTTTATGAAAGGAAACTGTTACAGCAGAAGAAAGTAAAAATTTTGAGAGATTTTAATGATTATAAGACTGGTCAAGTCTTTGTGTGGTCTAGATCGGATGAGCTTCCGGCTAGTACCAGATTTAAGAAAACTTTTGCTACTCCTATTATTAATGATACACCCAGTTCGGAGGTTCCGAGACCTGATAAGACAGTTCCTGTAAAGACTGGTGACTTTGTTAGTGCTGTTCCTAACATACGTAATGGTTCAGCGGTTATAACAACTGACAACATTGACTCTGTTAATGCGTGCGGGTCGAGCATGCAGGTGCCTCTAGTATCATCAGCTATTTCTAGCAATGTGCATAAGGACTTTAATGATGGTATTAGTAGTGGAGATGTACCTTTGTCTGCTGCTCCATCTCATGTACAAATGGGACAGAATTTATTTCCTAAAGTTATTGTCAATAGTAAATGTGTTGAAGGTAAAGTGGTTAGACCTAAAGCTATTAATAATGATGCTTCTCGTGTACCTTTTGGTACTTCTTCTGTTGATGTTTCTGGTGACCTCCCTTTTTCTCTGCCCATTCGACCAGATCATTTTGGGAGACAGAGCAGATCGATGAGTCGGGGTCATCAGAAGAGGAAGTTATCAGGGGAACAGCCCCAGGCCCAGTCATTGAAGAAAATGTGGGGAAAGATGCAAACTTGTTAATTATTAATATTTCTTCGTATGGCTTGAGTATAGAAGAGCAGAATGTGTTATGCAAGGGTTTGTCTTTTATTCCCTCTGAAAATAGTAAATTAACGGAAACTATTTTGGATTTAAGAGTTTTCTTTAGGAATTTAATGCTAAGACATTATTATGGGAACCATCCTACCACCATGAATGATGGAAATGTATCTAGGAATGTTGTTCATGATTTTAAACCCTTGAGCACCTTTGTTTCACCGAACCATCCTCTGGTAGAAGCTTATTGTAAGCTCACCGAGGATTGTTTATATGAATATTACCATCGGTATCTGGGTAAGTATAGACCTGGTAAGAAATTTAATCTTACAATTCATGAGAGGCAAGCTTTGAGGATGTTTAAGAATAATCATGATATTTGTATTCGACTAGCTGATAAGGGTGGTACAGTTGTGATTATGGATAACAGTTACTATCTTAGGAGCATGAGAGGGATGCTGAGTGACACTAGTTTTTATCAGAAATTAGCAAGGTTGGATGTTTTGAACATTATTATTAGAATTAAACATTCGATACAGGAAATCTTTAATATAAGTTTAGTTTCAGATGAAACCTTTAAATTCTTCTCTGTTACTGACCCTTTGATACCATCGATTCAGGGGCTTCCGAAAATACATAAATATCCCACCAATCCCCCAATGAGACATATTGTCTCGGGGGCTGGTTGGATAACGGAACCCTTGCCCATATTTATTGAGAAGCACTTAAGATCTGTAATAGCATTAAATAAAACAGTTTTGCAAGGTTCTAAACAATTCCTTATAGATTTATATGATTGTATCAAGACTATTGGGAATTTAGAAAGTTTGATTTTTGTAACCATGGATATTCAATCTCTTTTTACAATGATACCGAATGAGCTAGGGCTTCGTTATATTCATGAATATTTGAGGCTCAATAGTGATCATGATTTAGCTAAGATTGAGCTTATTTGTTTCCTTTTGGAACTTATTTTGGAGAACAATGTTTTTGTTTTTCATGATGAGTTTTTTATTCAGAAACATGGCGTAGCTATGGGCACTTCTTGTGCCAATAGCTACGCAAATATGTTTCTAGTATATTGGGAGTTGAATGTTTTGTTTAATATAGGTTCATTTTGCAAGAATGTTGTTTTTTATAGTCATTTTGTGGACGACGTTTTCTTTCTGTGGAATGGTAATATGGTTGATCTCGAAGCTTTCCACTCTCAGATTAATGGTTTATTGGATTGTTTGAAATTTACTATGGTTTCTTCCAATGAAATGATTGAATTCCTGGAATTATTTGTAGAGAAGTTACCATGCTCTCTGATTAATACTGGTGTCTATCGTAAGAATTGTTTTCAGAATAGTTTATTGGCCAGGTGCAGTATGCACCCTAATTATGTGTTTCGTAATTTGGTTCGTGGACAAGGAATTCGAATGTCCAGGTTAAACCCTACAGCCCAAGGTTTTTCCTAAGATATTAATGAGTTATTACAGAGACTAATATTGAGAGGATATTCACAGGATGAGGTTCTTTCTAGATGGTCTGGTTTGAGTTCCATGAGGACACAGCATAAACCACTGGTTGCCACAATCAGCTGCAAACAGTGGTCAGAGAAGGCTCTAAAGTCAACAGAGACCAGGCTGAAGACCTCTTTAGCTGGAGAGAAAACACAACAGTTCAAGGAATTACTCAGTGCTTTAGCACATCAAGGAAAGGAAATAGGTGGAGTTGAAGAAGAATGGCAGTACCTCAAAACAGCATGTGTAGTGATTACAGAGCAGATATGCATCCAAATCAGGTGTGGAAATAATGTATGTAAGGAAAGCTGGCAGTGGAATGCAGAAGTCCAGGAAGTCATCAAAAGAAAGAAGGATTGCAGGAAAAAGTGGAAGGCATAAAAGATTGATGAGGCTAGGAAGAAGTACTGGTTCGCTAACAAAGATGCTAAGATAGGACTGTAGTAGCAAAGAACAAGGCATCAGAACCACTCCAACAGCATCTGGAAAGTAACTCAGTAGATGGCACAAATAAACTATATCAGATTTCAAGGCAAAGACAGAAAGATAAAGAAGATAGTCAGACACCCTTCATAAGGGATGCCAGCAATAACTTGCTTACCATGGTAAAGGACATCAAAGACAAATGGAAGGAGTACTTTCAGCAGTTTCTAAATGAAGAAAACCCTACAAAAGCTGTACTGCTCTAGACACAGCCTATGTTGAGAGATGAGTAGGAGCCCACCATAAAAGAATTTCTCTCTTACAGAAGAGCTTCTTTCATGCCACATGGAAGGTTGGAGACATGGAGTTAGACTTGACCAAGAAGTATGAACAGCACTAAGGAAAATGGAGTTAGGGAGTTGGTGAGTTAAAGGAGAAATAGCTCCTGAGGGTACTCATAGCAGTGTGGAGAAAAAGGACATCCCAGATGAGTGGACAATAAACACAATAGTGCCAGTGTTCAGGAGCAAAGGGGACATTCACAACTGTGGACAGTACAAAGGTATCAAACTCCTGACACATTTGATTGAGATTTCTGCAAAAGGTGATTGCTAAATGAATACACAGAATAATAGAAAGTAAGATGGGAGCTGAACAGCTTGGATGCATATCTAGATGCAGCACAACTGATCTGATGTTTGCAGTGAGACAGATAGCTGAAAAGACGTTACCGATGAGAAAAGGGGCCAACTGGGCATTCTTAGATTTAAAAGTTGATTTGGGCATTCCTGTGGTGATTCAACATTCCAGAAACATTGACAGAATTAGTGCAAGTTATGTACAAGGACCCAATGTCTCAAGTATAAGCAGTGTTCAATCTCACAGAGTGGTTGCCAGTGGGAGTGGGTGTATATCAGGGTTCAGCTCTGATCCCAATACTGATCATACTGGTGATGGACTACATTAGCAAACAGGTTGGATAGAACAGGCCAAAAAAGTTGCTATATGAAGATGATGTGGCATTAGAGGAAGACTCTCATCAAGAACGTTTGCAAACAATAGGGAATATAATATAAAACTAAAGGCACATAGGATGAAACTGATTTCAGATAGGGCAGTTGTAATGGCAGCAACTGGGGGAACCAGAAGGAGCATAGAACTGAGATAGAAGGAAAAATAGCTGAACAGGTTTACTGCTTCAAGTATCTGTGAGAAGTGCTTGATGAGAAGGGAAGTCTGAATAAGGAGGTCAAAGCTAGAATCAGAGGGGCTGCAGCCAATTGCACAGAGTGTCAGGTTTAGTGTATGACAGAAGAATGACAAAGAAGCTGAAAAGTAAGGTGTACAAAACAGTGGTGCGACTAGTACTACTGTATGATACAGAAACCTGGCCAGTAAAGGCAGAACTGTTGAAAAAGCTAAAGGTGATGGAGATGACGTGTCTGAGAAGGGTGCTAGGATACACACTGTGGGACAGATGAAAAAGTGAAGACATAACAGCAGAAGTCAAAGTTGCTCCAATTGCAGAGAAGGTCAAAGAGAATAGATTATGATGGTTCAGGCACATGTGCAGAAAAGCCGAAGACAATCTAGTGAAGAAGATTTGGGACAGACAGGAAGAAGGCAAGAGGAAACAAGGGTATTCTGTAACAAGAAACCTGGGATAGTCAAGCACAAGTGTAAAAGAAGGTAATAGAATGGCATTGAATAGAGAGAAAGATGGCAAGAGGTGACAGAACACCCCAAACCCATATACAAAATGGAAAGAAGGGGGTTTAGGATGATCATGAGTTGACTTAACTATGAAGAAGCTGCAGTAAATAAATGATATGCAAGCAATGGATACTAAAGAGGACAGTTTCAATTTATAACATTCCCAACTTCAGAAACAAATTACAACCTAAAAAAAAAATCTCAAGAGGGAATGCAAGTGGCAACCAATGAATCTGAGTAGTTTGCAGTAAGAACAACAAATCTGTTGATTCCAGATATATATGGGGTATGGGATGATTTGTACAGACATCAAAATACAATATCAAAACTAATGTCATGTTTTAAAGATATACAGATATGGAAGAGAAACTTCAAAAGATAATTGGCGCTGGTGCTGGGACCAAAGTTACTTCAGATACCGATGTATCTTTCTCTTATGGACTCTTGTCAGAGGTATCATGAGAATCATAGATGCCATGAAACACAGACTCCTAAGGTATTCCTTGCAGTTCCTGAAGTCTGAGTGGAAAATGTCTGGAATAGATATAAATATAGATCTATTTTTTCCAGTGGCAGCAAAGCTCTTTGTACTGAGGTGCCTAGCAGACAATGCAGGAAGATAATCTTGTGTGATAGAGTCAAACAAGATTTTGAATGCTCTCTTGGAATCCCAGCCTGCATACAAAATCGCCTGACACTTTGAACAAGACTCTGAAAAGTTAAACAAGTCATCTACATACAAAAAATATGAATACCCTGCAGCTTGCAATGAACTACTACTGGAGCTAGAAACTTACGCAAACACTACTGGAGTAGTGGATAGCTAATGTGATCCAGACACATAAAACCTTAAGAAATGTCTGAAGCCTGAATGACTAGAGATGTGATAAGCATCTTTTAAATCTAAGATTGCCAAAAAACTCAAATGGGGAAGAAGATATGAGTATTGTATAATGAAAGCATTTAAAATTTGGACACTGTCACAAACTGGTTTAGGAAAGAAAGGCCCAGAGTTGGTCTCCAGAAATTTTCTGTCTTTGGCAATTCTTGAATAAAAATATCTTCCCCATTGAAAGGAGAAATTGTTTCTATTCACCTCTGAGAAAGCATGTGGTGTAAGACAGGAGAGAAAAGAGGAGTTTGGTCTGATGGATGTAAAATAATTCCCTGGAAAGGAAGGGATTCTTCCCACTGCCATTTGTACCCATGCTGAATCACTCTCAGAACCTATTTGTCAGAAACAATCTGTTGTCAAGCAGGGAAATGGCGATCATACTTTCTGAGACTGAAAAGAGACTGCCAGGGTATGAGGGAGGGAGGGACAATATCCCCTACATAGTCATTCTGACTTATTTGAATGTGATTTGCTGTGGGAGGCTCCTGCTTTCTTTTTGGAACCTCCCTATTTTTTTTTCTCAATTTTTTTTTAAATACAGTTAAATGAATTCCATAGTATTTGTATATAACATCTTAACTATGTACACTATTTACATCAGCCTGCCACTATAACAGAGCTCAATATATACAATTACTTTATAGGTATAACAATCTAGTTATCAGAGTGTATCTGTTCAGTTATTTTAAGGTATCAATCGATGATAAGACTTTTTTCCATGGACTGTTAATAAATGGCTTAGGATGAATCCTTAATTCTTTAATTTTAATTTCCAACAATGCTGTGGTCTTCAGTAGGCTGTAGAACTCTTCCAAAGTTGGTATTGTGTTTGTATTCCATCTTCTTGTTATACACTTCCTTGAGATTGCAAGTATAGTCCATACTAGATACATATTTGACTCATTCAAATGAGGATCTTTGTATACATCTAACAATACTAGAGTTTTAGATAAATTAAACAATTCATTAAATAAAGCTTGTAAACAGTTTTTAATAGCATTCCAAAATGGCTTAATTTCAACACAGTCAGAAAAATGTGATTCATATTTAAAATGTGTATTTGTTCACACCTCCAACATATTTTGTTTGTTGAAGAATCAGTTTTAATAATTCTATCTAGAGTTAAGAATGCTCTGTGCAAGCATTTCCAATTAAAAACTTTCCAGTATTGTGTAAAGGATGTGTGTTTTATTGATAATAAAATATTTGATTTAATGTCTTCAGTTAGCTGCAATGAGTGCCCTTTTGTTATATAATTCCAATATGAGGATTTGGGAGTTGTTTTATAATTTATCAGTATCTTGTAAAATTATGAAATACTATTTCCCATGTCATACTCATTATATATGATTTCATATAGGTATTTCATAAGTTTAGGTATTTCTTTAAATGAAGAATTACTAATTATTCTGCATAAATCTTGTGGATACATCAGAATGCTTTGCATAGTTAGCCAATCTTGTTGTGGAATTTTGTATGCTGTTTCTATTGTTTGCATATCTAGAAATGTTTGTTCTTTGATACATTGAAACCAACAAGCAAATCCTTTCTGTTTCCAGGAATTACTTATTTCTCTGTATATTTTATGTGGATAGCTCTTTGTAACAATGAATGGTGTTAAAAGATCAAACCATATTTTTAAATCTATATTTGCATTAATAATTATCCTAAATGAGTCAATGTAATAATTAATTGTACGAGTTTTAGTGGGCTTAATTAAGTTATATTACATACTAATACATATGTGCCATGGTGAATTGTTTTTATCTGTTATTTGAAATTTTTTTGTAAATCAAATTCATTTATTGATATTACAGTTAGCAATTCTTTCCAATTTGCAGAATAATTTGGACTTATTCAGTCTGAGATTGTTATAGATATTGATGCTTCTATATATGTTTCGATATCAGGAAAGTTTAATTTTCCCTGTTTCCATGGTCTAATATGCTGTATTAAAGCTATTCTGTTTCTTTTGGGAAACTATAAAAATTTTATTAAGCGTGAGTTTATTTCTTTCAGTATTTTCCTTTCTGGTAACAGTTGCATTGCCAAAGCTATATATATATAGAATATTGGGTAGTAAAACCATTTTTATTAACTGTAGTCTATCTTCAAATGTTAATATTATTTTGTTCCACTTTTCCACAGAGATTTTAATTTTATTGATGATATTATTGTAGTTTTTGAGACTAATTCATTATTATCCTTGCATAACTCAATTCCTAGATATTTTAAGGTAGATTCTTGTTTCCCTATAATGTGATTCCCCTTCACCTGCAATTCTTTGTTTTTATTTAAAAATAAAAATTTTGATTTTAATTTATTGAAATGGAGTCCTGAAGTCCTTTAAAATGTGTCAATTAAAATATCTAATTATTCTAATGTCTCTTTTGTATTGGATAATGTTTATAATATGTCATTAGCAAAAAGCATTACTTTAGAATGGTATTGTTCATAAACATCTACTCCTTTGATTTTTGTATTGTTACGTATTGAATCTGCCAATATTTCAGTAGCCAAAGCAAATAGAATCAGTGACATGAGACATCCTTGTTTAGTACCCTTTGTTATATGTATAGATTCAGATGTGATATATATATATTTTTTTTATTCTTTAGTAGATGAACAAAAGAAAGAGGAAATTCAAATAACACCAGAATTTTGAATAAATAGTCCCAATTTAGGGAATCAAAGGCTTTCTCTATATCTAAGCCAATTATGAGTGTTTATTTTCTTTATTAACATAATCTATAAGAGAAATGATCCTTTTAATATTGTCATGTGCGTGTCTATGATATATCAATCCAGTTGATCATTATTTATTGTTTTGGATAGTGGTATTTTCTTTCTGCTAGTTAATATTGTCATAAATATGTTATTGTCATTATTTAATAATTATATAGGTCTATATGAGGTACAGAGGTTTGAGGATTTGTTTTCCTTTAAGATTGGTATGCTTAAGGATTATCTTCAAGAGGGTGGTATTAAAGCTTGTGACTGAATTTCTAATAGAGTTTTATGGAAGAGGGATAGTATCTTTGAAGGAAAAAGTTTAAATATTTCCATAATTATGCCATCTATACCTGGAGATTTATTATTTTTACCCTCTTTTATTGCATCGGTAACTTCGTTGTAGGATATGGGTGCTTGCAGATATAGTTTTAATTTTTCTGGTACTTTTTGTATATTAGAACATTTTTCATCTAGATTTAATTGATCGATATGTATATTTTCTTTTTTGGAAATGTTCTATATGGTGATTTCTATAGGCATCAAGAATATCACCTATATATACATTTTCCCCTTTCTTTTCATGGAAGATACTTTTAATGTTATTAGCTTTTTATTGTATTTTGACTCTTGTGGATTAATTATGTAGATATTTGGGAGAAGTGGCCACGGTATTAATTTTTAGTTTTTCTAAAGCTACTTTCTTTTTCATATCCAAATGATTTTGATTTATTTCAGCTTTTACTGACAAAAATTTGGATTGTAGATCTAATAATTCAGAATCCCATTTTCTGATTTTTTTATATCAATTTAGGGTTTTACCATATATGTAAGCTTTTAATGAGTCCCATATCATTATTTTATTTATCTCTGTGGTGTAAATAATATATAAGAAGATCTGTAGTTCAGATAATACCAGGGTCTGAACTCTTTAATTTTAGTTATATATGCTGGAATTCTGGAGTTAAAGATTAATGATTTGTGCCCATTTTAAAGTTTAAGTATCAATGAGTTGTGGTCTGAAAGGGGGCAGGGAGTGATTGAGAAATTAATGATTTTAGAGTGTAAGTCATGGGCAGCAAATATTTTATCTATTCTAGTTTGGGTACCAAATCTGTAATCTTGATGGGAAAACAACAAAGATTTATCTTCTTTAAAATTTGAAGGTAGCTACAAGATGAAATGATTCTACCCACTTGTTTAAAGCTTTTGATACAGCAGATGTACACAGCTGTCTTTTATTTGTAGTTTCAGAAATATCAAATATACAGTTAAAACCATTATAATTTGTGGAAATTAATCCAAGTGTTTTTTAACAGTTCCTGATCCAATGCCTGGGATCCAGTACAGATTGGCTAGGGTCCATATTCTGTTATTATATTTAACTATTACTAATGCCATATGGCCTTCTTTATCTTCATACTTATAAATGATTTCTGGGTTAATCATATTTGATTTCCATAAAATTGTTACCCATTTTGTCTTTGTCTTATAAGTGGATTGCACCAATATCATATATTCCTTAGGATTCCATTTGTAATTGTCATTTGTTTTGAAATGAGTTTCTTGAAGGAAGACAATTTGTGCTTTGTTCAGTTTTAAATATTTCAGTAGATTTGATATCTTGCTAGGATTGTTTAAGCCATTCGTATTTAAAGATAATAAAGTTAAATCCATCTTAGGTTATTTATACTATGTCTTATTTGTTTTATTGTGACTATTAAACATTTTTCTTTGATAACTATAAAGTATATATTTGAGCTTTTAAAGGAAATGATCGGTTTTATACTTTGAGTGTTTGCCAATAAAGTAATGTTTTGGTCAGGCATACTAATTTTTTTTTGTGAAATAACAAATTTAAATTAATAAATTTTAACAAAACTAAGAACCACACTAGCCATGGAATGAACATCATTCCTAATCTGATGGATAAACCAAAGTCCATAAGGTTATCACTCATACCTTGAAATCCAGAACATTTGAGCTTCATAAATTGAATTATCATATGGAGAATATTTGTAATAGGAATAAGCAATATTTATATTATTTTGAACAGATATAGTACTATTATAGATTAGACAGAATTCTAATACAATTGAAATATCTACTTGTTGTATAAGCAATTAATATTTACATGAAAGATCAATACGCAATTTAATCATAGTAAAGCAGGATGTATCATATATAAAACCTCAGCAAAAGATTATAGCACAGTTATTTAACATATTCACCCTTATTGATGAAGTCTTTCAAAATTTATTACTTAATCTAAATAGATGGTAAGAATATTTATACTTAATGTTTATAATACAATGTAATTTACTGGATATATCAGAAGTTATATGTGATTGTTTGCCAGCATTTAAGTAATCACTTTGCTTGTTGCTAACTTACTCAATGCATCAAGTTTGTTTTATGTGAACATTGATGAAAGTTAGTGCATTTTAATTATCAGTGCATCCCTCTCCCCATTTCCTACACATAAGGATTTTCATATCTGTCATTTCTTATTATAAAATGAGTGAAATTATAGGTTAAACAACAAATTCCCTTATTGTGATTAATGATGACAAGTTCCCTTTCCATATTCATATATTGCCATTTTAAGGCATATACTGAAAGATTTTAGATTTAAATGGCAATATTCTATTTTGTATAATCAGCAAAGGTTAAACTGAGTGATTATTGTCAATTTAATAGTATTTGTTCAGAATGTGATTGTTACATTCTGTGACATTCCTAGTTCATGCTTTCTCTTGTTTCCCTTGAATAACTTTGTCAGTTTGATGTCATGTATAAAACATTAGTTACCTTGGTAACCGCTTAAGTATTATATATGGTCAAGATGGGTTACAAAAACTACAATTCAAGTTAAACAATTACATGACTTGTTATGCATATTTGCTTATATAAGAAAATCATCATGCTTCCCTTGATGTTCAATGTAGTTTATTTCATTTATGACAAGTTAAGACAGTAGTGTTATTATACACAAGCCTATGTTATTAAATCCAGTCCTTAATATCTAAATTCAGCAGACTGCTTCATCTTATGTGACGATTATATATTTTATGTCTCGATTTACTAAAATCATACATTACATAACTATTATGTGTGTGTTTTTTTTTTTTTTTTTTTTTTTTTGGCTGTTGCTTAGTTATTTGAGAGACCACAAGCTAAGCATTATCATCACTCTGTCTCCATTACCATAGCAACCTGGGAGAGTTTGTTTCTGTTAGTGTGTCTGTGTACTGCTTACCAGAGGCTCGCGATGCACCTGAAGCAAAGCTTCACTTCAATGCAACTTCATGCCTAAATTCCCTCCCTTTCAGTGAGGCAGCAGCCAGAAAAAGAACAGAGAGCAAACAAATCAAAAAAAAAAAAACCTCCCAACAAGCCGCCACAACAACAGACAACACACTCCTCCAGCCCTCCCACCTCTCACACAGTAGATGTACAAACAAACCATTCTCTGCTAAAATATCCCAAATCATGGTTCTATCCACCCTCATCTCCTGGATCCACGCTAAAACATCAAATGTCTCTTCCTAATTCACAAGCATCAGTAAACCTCAGTCACAAGCCACAACCCACAGCTTCCCAGAGATGAAAATGGCAACATATAACAGCTGTCCGACACAGCTACATCCACATACACCATGTCAGGATTAATCAAGCAACACTCAAAGCTATGATACATAACATAATTGATATTAATTATGTTTAGATGGAATAATAATGACATTTGTGCTAGCTGCCAGACACAGCTGCATCCACTCAAACCATATCAGGATTGATCAAACAGCACTCAAATCTATGATACCTGCCATAATTGATATTAACTATGTTTTGACAGAATAATAATGACATTTGTACTAGCTGCCAGACATAGCTGCACCCAGACACACCATATCAGGATTGATCAAACAGCACTCATAGCTGTAATACCTGCCATAATTGATATTAACTATATTTAGACAGAATAATGACAACATTTGTACTTAGAGTTTGCTACTATTATTTAACCAGGATATACATGACATTTCTAAATCATACTTTAACTGAAGAAAGCATTAGTCTCCATGACAGCATTTTTTTTCAAAACACTCTACTGTTACTGCTATTATATGTGATGGTAATTTGTTACATTTGAGTCTGAACTCTGATGAATGGTACCTTGTTGAATTAGTTAATTAATTATTTAAAATTATTATAAGTAAAATCAATTAAAAATGAACAAGATAAGTATTCATTGAGTTCAAATAGGGGAAAAGAAACTTCTATGTTTGTATTATATGTTGCTTTGTTTGACTTGTATATAATGTAAATAGTAACTCATCTTGACCTACCTTTGTTTGTGAAGAATTATTGAACTCTTTGAACATTCTGAATAAATCATTACTGTTTCTCAGTTGTTTAAGAATCCCTCCTTTTTGTTAAAATAAAAACAGATGACAAGTGATGTACCATGCCAGTTGATACTTTGAGAGATATAGTTGTAAGAGTTATTTTTTGGGACAGCTAACTTGGAATCAGTTTTTTGTTTCTTCTTTCTAGCATCAGTCCAAGTATTTGTTTCTTTTATTCTTTTAAGAGTAGGGGCCATCCATTCCATTTCTTCTGGGATAGGCACTATGTTGTTGTTTTTGATGAATATAGTAGCTTCTTCTAAGTCATTAAAGGTTCTCATCTCATTGGCAAAAAGTATTTTTATTTTGGCTGGAAATCCAGCTGTAATTTAATTTTGTTTTGTTTCAACAGTTCTATTATTGGCCAGACTTTTTTCCTTTGTTCTAGTATTCTGGAAGAATAATCATTGTCAAACCTTATCAGGCTTTGATTGTATTTTAAGGGTAATTTTCTCCAAGCAGATTTTAATATTAGTTCCTTGTCTAGAAATGAAAGAAATGTTATAACTATGGATCTGAGTGGAGTATTTGTTGAGTTAGAAGCAGGTTTCCTCAGTGATTTATGCACCCTTTCAATTCCAAATGAAAGTCCCTCTTTCAAGTCTAAAAATTCAGGAATCCAGGTTGTTAAGAATGAAATAATATCTTCTCCTTCAGTGTTTTCAGGCAGACCAAACATCCTTATGTTGGTTCTCCTTTCCCTGTTTTCTAAGTCATCTATTTTGTTAAGTAGCCATGTATTCTGTTTAAGCATAGTTTCTTTTTGGAATTCTTCCTCTTTGAGTCTCCCTTCAATGTCATTTAGAGAAGTCTCTATATTTGTTATTTTTGTCTGGTGTTGCCACTGACAATTTAGTTTGAGGGTTTCTAAGTCATTTTTAAAGTCATCTATATTCAAAGATAGTTCTTGTAAGGTAGATGTCATCAATTGCTGCTCTTCTTTCAAAGCAGCATCTGAGTGAGAATTCCTTGAGTTGTTCATATTCAGTGACTCAATTATCTCCAAGTTACTTGACAGGAAATGTTTTGTATATCTACACCGAAATTGATGTTTATGCAGGTTTAGTAGTTTATCTATAGATTTCTGATGTTTTAAACTTGAAAATAATAAAATTTTCCTATATTATTATACTGGTTTATGGAGCTCTCAAAATTCACTGCTCTCAGTTGGGCATCCAGGGTCCACCCCATCCCTGCTACTTTTTTTTAATGTCTGCTTACCAGCATTCTGCTGAGACTGTTTGTTTTGTTTCTTGCCAAAACTGGATGACGGATGTTTTGTTTCTTGCCAATATTGGATGAGAGACCAGAAAAACGCATGGAAATTTTAAAGAAAAACGGCTGAAAAATCTTTATCAGCTTAACCCTCTAATCACATTTTTAGTAAATTCTGAAGCAGAGGGACAAAAAACTAAATCTTTATGTAAAAGTAAATTTAAAATAGCATTCTGGAAGGTTTTGAGTACATTGTCAGGCAACACCCCCCCCCACACACACACACACAGTACCAGTGGCAACAGCTCTTGATGTAGTATCTAAAGAGTCATATATACACTTTAAAAAATGAGTAGTGGCCTAGGAAAAAAAAACTAAATCTTGCAAAGCAGTTTTTTTCCTGACAGGAAGGAGCTACAGATAAAATATTCCTCATACATTCACAATTAGTTATAATAACCTTTAACATATGAGCCTGTCAATTCAAAATTCCAAAAATTAAACTTGCAGAATCATAAACTTTTTCCCCAGACTAATCAATTGCTTTGCCATCCTTGTCAGAAGGGGCAGGATTAGAGTTTACAAAATACCTAGCAGCAGCTCGACTGACTAAAACTGTAGCTGCTGGGTCAGGTCTGGGATGAGTATATAGAAATTTGAAACAATGAAGTACTTTGTGGATTCTATCTGCTTTCTTAGATGCAGCTGGCTGGCTATCAGGAAAACCATAGGCTGAGAAAAACATATCCACCAATGCTGGCAGCACTGGGGGGGGGGGGTCTGGGTATTCCAGTTGCAAGGGATTATAGTATTTTCTGGGGGACTGAGAATCCTCTGTGTTCTCTCACTGAAAACTCTGGCACATTCTGGAAATAGTCTCAGAGAAGAAGAAACCTTGACAAGGAGAATCAGGTAACATGTTGTCCTCTTAGTCTGAATATGAATTTTGAGATGAAAAACCTCTATCTGTGCCAATGCATTCCTTTCCAAATTCAGTTGTTTTAAATCTCTACAGAAGCCACTGAATAAGAAGTGTTAATAGCATGTAAAAGACCCTGAACCAGATGTATACATTACTCATGTACAGTGAAACTGGAATGAGAGAAGATGTATGCTTAGTTTTCTTTTTTTTTTGAGAGAAAAGGTAGGACAACTAGAAATTTTAATGGTAGCAACAGCTCCTCAGCTGTAGGCACAACAATGTGGTTAAGTAGGGGCACCTTCCCTGCCCCTTCAACCAACATTGACAGAAGGGACTCTCCCTTACCTACTAAGGGGACCCCAGCATCCATAGAGGACATGGCTATTCCCTGGTCCATAGTGGCTGTATGGGCAACACCAGAGGGATCCAAGGAAAAAAAATGAGTGATCTGAGGAAACAGCTTTTGCCACAGTAAAGTCACCCAGCTTTGGCTGAGGCAAATTTCTAGCCTGCTGTGATGGCAAAGGCTGTTTAGTTAACTTTTTATTTTTGTGGCTGGAAGAAATGCCAGCCATGGGACTGGATGTTTGCTCCATAGTCAAGACAACAATGGTGCCCCTCTCCTGGGGAAACTGAGCAGCACAAGCCAGTATCATCTCAAAAGCAGTACAAAGTCACTTTTTCCAATACAAGCACAATAAAAAAGCATTATAATACACTTTTTCCAGACCCAAAAAGCAATTTTAAATATACTTTCCCTATTGGAAAAATGGTTTTAGAATATTTAAGTCTACTTTTAAACAGTCAGACACAAAAAATGCACTCCCATTTGGAAGTACAGCAAAGTCACATGATAATTAATAAGTACACATATTCCTGGCTTAAATGTACTTTCCCCACAGGAAAGTAAATTATAACATTAAAAAAAAAAACGATTTCTTCCTAAAGTGAAATGATCTGCCCAGCAATAGAATGGTACAAGCTGGGTGTTGGTTGGTCCTCTGAGGCATGGAAAAGAGTGCTCACTTCAGAGGCAAGAAAGTTCAAGCTGATTAAGAGTTTGTTATAGCCTATGCAAGATATAATGCATATAGCGTAGGCCACTGTACCCATGATTAATATGAAAAACATATATAAATTATATGGTTTACTATCATTACCTTGAAGTGCACTTCGTTGTTTCTTCATGTCATTGAACCTAATTGTCAAAAGTGAAAATGTTTTCATATCCTCATGCTGAACCATGTTAATATGGATGGTTTGACATTTGCTGTTATGGAAATGTAGCCATTGGATTTCATGTGCCATTCAGTGTTCGGTGATGCTGGTTTGCTGTGATGCCGTTCGAGTTTTAGCCCGTTTGAAACTATACTTTTCTGTACCACCAGTCGATGAAGTGTACTTCAAAGTAATGATAGTAAAGCAAATTATATATATATATATATGTTGTTGTGTATATATATATATATATATATATATATATTTTTTTTATATATTTTATATACTACATCTATAGATACACACACACACACACACACACACACACACACACACACACACACACACACACACAACTATCTCTCTCTCTTTATATATATATATATATATATATATATATATATATATATATATATATATATATATATATATATATATATATATATATATATATATATATATATAGTTATATATATAAACAGATAGATAGATATTTACATGCATGTGTGTGTATTTGTGTTTCAAACTGACCATTTTTTCATGACTTTTTTGTTTATTTCCCACAAATTTAGCAATTATTTAGTGGAGTGAAAATTCTGTGGGAACAATATATGATAAGAGAATTCTTTCTTATATTACATTGGCTGTTGTTTAGTCCAAAACTTAATTGACATGAATCTATGCTTCATTGGCTTGCATGAGCTGTATGAAATTCCTTCACCAGATTTATGCTTTTTACATAAAATATTTAGTTGAAATTTCATTACAGAGGCTATTTCAAAAATATTAACATCATTCAAATGTGAACTGTTTACTAAATCTATGATAGGTGAATGTCCAGGGAAAATGATTGTCTGTTAAGTTGAAAAAAATCACCTACTTCATATTGACTGGTTGAACATATTTAAAAGATATTTTCTGTCTGGTTGTTTGCATAATCTTTCTGTACAGTCACATTTTTATGCAATTTATTCTCCTAACATGATGCAAGTATGGTCCAGCATTTATTTAATTGCTGACAAGAATGTAACCTGCTAAAGAATATAAAATAAAACAAATGCCATATTTTATGAAATTTGGCAAATTAATATTCCTTGTAAAGCATCAATATTGCTGTAGTGCATGGTGCGGGCTTATTATGCTACAGTATTTGGAAGACAAACCAGTTAAGGGCTAGAGTGGTGTGCACCCCAACCTTAACAATCATTAGAGAATGGGCGACCTGTACATTGCCATTCTGAGTGGAGAGTGAACGTTTTTCGGCGTGGTGTTAATGTGCAAGTAATGCTCACTGAAAAATGAGTCTGCGACTAAACAGCAGGGTATTTAGCTGCCAAGAAGCTCGGACTGTAACAAAGCTAATGGCTGCCATCATTTTACCTTTGCTAATCAGTGCTTTTGCTGTTTACTTAGTGTAAAATTACAAAAAAATAAAGAGTGTGTGTGAGTGTTTCCGTCCAAGAAAGTGAGTAAGAGTGATCAAGCCATTATTTTACACTCACTAGGCAGCTCTTTTGCTGTTTAGAAAGTATAAAATTAAAACAAATGGATAATAATACAGAAAGAAAAAAAGTGTATGGGTGTAATGGTGTGTATCTATGAGTGTGTTTATGTTTCTGTCTACATGTGGGAGTGTATGGGTACTTGTGTACAGGAAAGCAGGTGTGTGTGTGTGTGTGTGTGTGTGTGTGTGTGTGTGTGTGTGTGTGTGTGTGTGTGTTTCAGACTGATTAAGCTCAAGCAGTAGATGCAACTCTTTTAAAATGAATAGGTATCATACCTCTGAACCTCAGCTCACGACATTCAGATAAAGCCTAAAATAATGCAGTTCAAAAGGTTCAAAAATAGGGATAGATTTCATAAAATTAGAAAGTTGTTATACTAACAGGAATTATGTTAACATGCATTTTCTGAAGGATATGAATTCCATATCTCTCACCTGTCTCTGATTTTTAGGGACACCCTTGATTTTGACTCAAATTTTAGCTCCGCCTCCCTCCTATAAACTGTGACTTTCAGAGAAAAGGTGGCGAATTACACATAATAAACAGTGATAATAAACACAGTCATAAACTTTGTTACTTCAGAACATGTATATTACTTTACATTCTCTTATTTTATCAACATCTCAGATTAATAGTGCTAATAATATAAAAATGTTGCTGATTACTTCTGGATTTGTCTCTGATTAGCTGAGAGCTATGATAAAGTCTGAAACTGAAATGTAACTTGTTACTTAGTGACTTAAACCCCCAAAGATCAGCCAGTATATACTACCACATAGGCAGAGGAACTTTTTTTACATTAAAATCATATATATATATATATATATATATATATATATATATATATATATATATATATATGGGATCTGGACACATACTCGACTAGCATATGACCGAATCACAAAACATCGAACACACATACACGAAAGCGCTTAACATCAACAAGCACTTCTGTGTATGTGTGCCTGGTTCGTAGATCGGACTACAATGCGGGTACAGGAAAATTCCCTTTTCCCCACTGTAGTGCCATCTCGGAGTGAGAATAATAAAGTAGGGGGGTGTGGGGGGGTGTAGATTTTTTTTTGAACTACACATACATGGAAGCACTTTTCGATGTTAAACGCTTTCGTGTATGTGTGTTTGATGTTTTGTGATTCAGACATATGCTAGTTGAGCATGAGTCCTAGACCCATATATATAGTAGGTACTGGGCCATCTGCCTGAAGGCATTTATAAGCCTAGCCACAGAATGTGTTCGCTTTCACCATCCCCTTAGATTAGTTCACTGTACCTCTGTTCAGCAGAGCCACTGAAGTGATCCCTGGGGTGAACTCTCTGTTTCCCATCCACTTGTCAGGAGCTCTGCCTAATGTAGATTGGAATCTTGTTCCAAAGCATGGGAAGTCTCTGGGACAGGAATCTATCCCTCCAGCATGTTCCATTTATTGTTGTGGTGAGGTTTAGATCCCTAGAGCGTGTGGCTCGAGGTGATATGGTTTTTTTAGGTGGAGCATGTCCATCAATTCTGGGTTGGGCATGGCCTTGTATGTCAGGCAGAGATCACCTCTGAGTAGGCAGTGTGCAACCAAGTATAGCTGTTGTTTCTTCAGTCAAACTGCATAGGGCATCTGTTTGAGGCCAGTGATCCTCTTGGTGAGGTACTTCTGTGGTCTTTCCAGCTGTTGCCGGTGTCTTGTAAGGTACATCCCAAATGGGGCATTGTACTCTGTGATGGGTCTGAGGAGTGATGAGTAGAGGGGTACAATGACCACTTTTGATCTGGATGCAAACGCTTTTGTGATTAGGTGGGCCACATAGAAGGATTTTCTAACCACTTTGGCAATGTTATTATTAAAGGAGAGATTACTATCTACTAGGGTCTGCAGATCCCTTATTACATCTTCCATATTTAGGGGACTACCACCTATGTGATAGTTTGTAGGTACTTTGTTTTTTCCAAAGGGGATGACTATGCATTTTTTGACATTTAGCTTGAGGCCATGATTTTGACACCAGGTATCTGTCTCAGTGAGACCCTTTTGAAGGATGTCTGTGTCAGCTGGAGAGTCAATTATAGCCCCTACTTTGCAGTTGTCTGCAAACTTGGTCAGCCATAGTCCTCCTGTGCTTGCCTGTACCTCTGAGAAGTATATGCCAAACAGAAGGGGTCCTAGGACTGAGCCCTGAGGAACGCCACTTGTAACCGGTTTGGAGTCGGACCTAGCTCCCGCAACTCTAACCATGTAGGTTCTGTCCGTGAGCCAGTTGGCAACCCATCTTGTGACATAGGGGTTTATGTTCATGCTGGTGAGCTTGTCTATAATACCAGAATGAGGAATGGTGTCGAAGGCCTTTGCGAGGTCTAGGTAGGCTGTGTGTACCACCTTTCCCTCATCTATAGCTTTGGTAACTGTCTCAAAGAAGTCCACCAGGTATAGGAGGCATGATCTGCCCTTAACAAAGCTGAACTGACTAGCGTCCAGTGTTTGGAGGTTCCCAATGTCTCTCTCAGTGAGTTCCATGATGATGATGTGCTCCATAGCCTTGCAGACTAAGCTAGTCAGGCTTATAGGGCGATAGTTCTCAGGGTCTGTTGTGGCTCCACCTTAGTGGAGTGGAATAACCGTTGCTGTGCACCACTCTATGGGTACTTAGCCTGTTGAGAGGCTGAGTTTGAACAGTGTGTTTAGGTGAGTTGTTAGTTCATCTTTGAGCTCTTGTAGGACACAGCCTGGGACACCGTCTGGTCCTATTGATGTTGTGTTTTTGGATTTGGAGAGGGCTGTTTTAACCTGAGTGTCTGTGATTTCAGGGGCTCGACATTCTTCTGGTATGGTTATGGGCCCTTTTGGGGGTGACAGTGGGGAGAAGTTTGCACTGAACCTGTCTGCCAGGATGATGGCAATATTGGTCGGTTCAGTGTATTTTGTGGCATTCTGCACTAACTCCGAGCAGATCTGAGCATTGCCACTTAGATTCTTGACATAGCTAAAGAATGCCTTGTGATTATCTTTGGAGTCCTTGGCAAATTTTCTTTCAAAGCTCGCCTTGGATTTATGAGGGATCATAGTTCCTTGCTGATACTGATCAGGGATGTCTTCCCTTCTTGGGATTTTACTCTTTTCTGTACTAGTTTCCTCCTTCTATTGTATAGCTTGTTTATGGCAGGGGTCCACCAGACTGGTTTCCTTTTCTTGGAGGAGTAAGTCTTGGGATAGCATGATCCATGCATTCTTGTGGTGCCTGTAGAATGCATTAGTAAAGGATTTTTCAGCTTGGACAGCATTATCCTTTAGCATGGGGACATTGAAACATTCCGTCTCAGTCTTAAGTAAAGTGAAGTTTGCTATTGAAAAGTTTTTCACAATGGTTTCCTTGTCTGGGGTTGGGGCGGAATGTGGATATCCAGAGTGATTTGTTTATGGTCAGATTTAACCAGCGAGGGGCTGACCTCCAGTGTGAAACACAGGTTGCCTATGTTGGTGATGACCAGGTCCAATATGTTGTCACTTCTGGTGGGAGTGTTGACCAGTTGATCCAGGGCATTTGACTTTATAAATTCTAGGAAATGTTGAGCAAGGGAGTTAGTACTTGAGTAGTTCTCCCAGTTAATGTTTGGGTAATTGAAATCACCCAATATTAGGGTGTTTGGTAGGACCTTTATGTCTCCCAGTGTTTCCAGAAATGCGGAATGGGGGTCCTGGGACATGTGGTTTACCATCATATGATTGACCGGTAGATGGTCGAGCGAGTATATCCAAAAGGAGTGTGGCAACATCCCACAATTGCGAATGTAGATGTTGCAAATCGCAAAATCCCGATCCCTTTTTGACCTATGTTAGCACTCGTTTTGGGATGCAAAGTGGTCAAAAATGTTGATTTCTGTGTTTTTGCGACATTCTGACCATTCAGCATGCCAGGATTTGCTAATAAATTTTGCATATATACAGGTTCACACACTGTGTGCTCGGCCATATGATGGTAAACCTATATATATATATATATATATATATATCAATTAAAATATAAAAAAACAAATACAAAACAATTCAACAGATAGCCCATTTGGTAGGAACAATAATGCCTCTGGGGTATGTGTTATTGCTTGCTTAAGCACCCCCTGACAAAGATGTTAAGGTCTGGTGTAGCTCAATGCAGTAGAATCTGCCAGCACTCACTAGCAAATGACAGCGGTATAAATAAAAGATTTGTTTCTGCTTACTTTCTGTACCAGTAATGTGTCCCAACTGTGTGTGTCTGTGTGTGTGTGTGTGTGTGTGTGTGTGTGTGTGTGTGTAAATGTTTGTGTTTGTGTAAATATATTGTATGTGTGTCTGTGTGTGTATGTCTATGTGCATATATATGCCTATGTGTTTGTATAGATAGTGTGTGTATGCACAAAAATGCATGTGTACATATCTCTGTGTATGCATGTATGTCTGCATGCATGTTTATGTATAAGTATGTGTATACCTATATGACATATATATGCTTTGTCTAAGTATGCTGTGCATTTACCTCTACTGAATTTGTGTGTCCCTGTGCAAAAAAAAATTAAGACATTGTCATTTCAGTTTCATCTAACATCAAAAATTCCATTTCTAAAAAGCTGACTACATATTACATTTGGCACATTTGACAGTAAAAATAAAAAAAAAAAAAAAAAGAAAAAACTTCAGTGGTCATCAAGAAGAATGAAACAGAAAATTGCCAAGCTTGTATATTCTTCAAGGAAAGCAGCCAGTGTCACTAAACAGAGCCAGGAAAATAAAGAACTTTTCAAGTGGCCGTTGTCAGAAATAGTGCAAGAAAAGGACTAATATGAAGAGTGATGCATGCTACCTCGGACACCAGGTCTTCAGCCTGCCTCAATCCACAGTGCATTACATCTGTATCTAAATTCAGAAACTATGTTACAGTAGTTAGTAGTACTTACAGACTTTAGAATGTAAGATGGTTTGTCTGTACACTTCTAGTGACAAGGTATATATACATACAAACTTTATAAAAAAAAAAGAGATGGTTATCCAGTAGTGCATGTAAAGTTACAAGGTACTTCCAGTCTCAGGAAATTATGCCTTATGAGGTGATTAACTTTAGGAAGGCCATACAAGAGCCAAAGGAAATATTAGGCAGTCACTACAAAACTCAAGTCTGTAGCATGGAACAGTAACTTCATAGATAATGGCTTAGACTTCAAAATAGGTTATCCACATTATATTTTTTTCCGAGGGAAGGTCAAAAGAAAGGGACTATCTGGCACAGAAATTACACTGGAGACTTACTAAAAATGGAAAGTCTTTAGACAATTCTGAAAACAAAAAACATTCTGAGAGAATGGACATAGGACAATGAAGATTGAATAACATAAAAGGTAAAGAAAATGTTAGACACAAAACAAATTAAAATCAGAAAGTCTAAGATACACATCAGGAATTAAAGATACAAAGCAGAAAAGAGTAGATTGTAATTAATTTGCACTGGTAATTATCCACATGGACTATCCTCCCAATAAAAAGCAAGCTATGCATGAATTGCAAAAGGTTATATCACTCCACAAGACTTTATGGATCAACACTCCAATGCACCTCAACCACCTCTGGATAAACCAAGAAAAACTAAATCAGTACCAGAAAGAGACATTTCATAAATAAAAGATTAATGGTATGAAAGATGTTTCAAAGCAAGATAATGAAGTTGAAAATTTAGAAAAAGGCAATATAAATGTACACCATACACGGTGATATGAATAAGAAACACTGATGTGAATAAGAATAAGCCAGAAACAGAAATCTATAACAGAGACATAAACACTGTTCACTGATTTGGGTGCATCAACTGACACAGTGTATAAGAATTTATAATTAGTTATGGTTTAGATTAAAATGTTCAAAAAAAAGTGCATGCTTAAAATTCTAAGAAGTTGTTCAAAATTAGTACAAATAAAAACACAGCTTGAAAACAAATTCCATGTCCTGCAAGTAAAGGTCTGTGTTTTCTTAGCTACCCTCATAGAAATATCATTTTATTAAGTCTTAAATACTTTATGAAATGCAAATGAAAAACTGAGACACTAAACAAAATATTTACAGAAATGTGGACATATGATAAATTAGCAGAATGTGCAGTTTAGAGGGAGATCACATTGACAGAGACAGTGAATGTCACAAAAGGGGTCACCTATTTAAAAAGGTAATGATTTTGTGTCAATAATACCCGTTACTGGGGATAATACTGATTAAGATGAACATTTCAAGGATGATGACACTATTTCAATATCAGGAAAGTATATTTTTAAAGCAAAAGGCTGACTTCCCTTTTTCTTTGCAAAAGATAGCCATATATGTAGTATAGGCAGCAAGGAAGAGTCGTGTAAGCAGTTTAAAAACTAACAATGATGGTACAGAGAATACGGTAAGGTATGAGAAAAAGCACTCAATCAGAAAAAGGTGGGTAGAGACACAATATAATAGAAATATATATATATATATATATATATATATATATATATATATATATATATATATATAAAGAGTAGAAAGGATAAGAGAAAAACTTGCAAAACTAAATAAATTTTTACTTGACTGCAAGAGGAATGGCTAGTGTGTCTTGTGACGACAGTGGCAAACAAGATCTAAGGTACTATGGAGATGGGTATTGTGGGTAGAGTCTTAGCTTGAGATTTTTTGGCTGGAGTAAGCTGTATAATGGCTGAGACGATTCTGAGGATCAGAACTGAGTACATAAGGTCAAGGATGAATGAAGATTGACAACATCAGATCAGTGGTTACTCCATGCAGTGTGGCTACAGAATTACAATCCATTCAGCAGCTTGATTTTCACGCATAACCTTCATGTTTATCTTGATTTTTACACACAACATCCATGTTTGATTATAAATACAATAACCTAGATTTGCTGACCCAGTACAGACCTAAACTAGATGATCTACTGATATAAAGACAGCTACCAGAAAGACAAAATGAAGCCCTATAACAATGTCAAGAAATGGATCAAAATGTTCAACACTGAAATGGAACTCTCCATAGGATTAAAACAAGTGGACAAGAACTGACTTTCATCTTGTTACCACTTCAGGCTTGTAGGATAATAAAGGACAACGATAGTCTGATGGTTAGCTTTAGAAATGACAGACATATACTCACAATGCAATGTTGTATATTGAAAACATCATAATTACAGCAAACACAAGTGTTTGAGACATGCCAGTGGACATGGCCCTGTTTTTGAAATAGCCTATGTCTTTGACCCCTCTGACACTGATAAACAGATTGCAAGATCCTCCAAAAGAATGAAGGTATTCCATTGTATCTAAAAAACAATGTTTACGAAGAGATTCACATAAGTTATTTTCATACAGATTTGATAACAGTAAAGTAAGATCATAATGTTTTGCTACTTTGCAAAAGATGATACTGATTTTAGTGTCTAACCATTTCAGTTCTTCAAAGCTTAGCATTGTTCACTTTTCAGACTTTTCCACAGTTTAATCATTTAAATTCCTTACAACCTCAGCAAATGTACATTTTATATATATATATATATATATATATATATATATATATATATATATATATATATGTATATATAAATAATAGTTATCGTACCAGACAAAGAATTTAGCTGTAAATGAAAAAATGCACATGCAAAATCTTTGAATTAGATTCTTATGAGGAGGAGGAGAAGAAGAAAGAAACTGTGTAGTATTATGCCTAACCTGATTTAAGATTGATTGATAGCAACCTTCTTTCAAGGAGGGGTGAATGCCATTTTGCAATGACAAAAAATGTCACTGTGAGTACACTTTAATTAGGTTTGTGACACACTACAGCGTTTAGCATAATTACAATTTCGGAAAGAGCAAAACAGCTGGAAAGAGGGCAGACATACTCTTGCTGGACCTGCAAGTCACAATGGAAGCCCTCTGAGGAAAAACAATTTAATGGATTGTGCTATTGTCTATGAAGATGCAACCCTATTCACTTGCATTGATTTGCATTGCAGAGTCAAGGTTGCCTCCATATTTCAGTGCAGGATTAGGTACGATTGTTGTAGTGTTTAAATTCCAAATAGTAAACCTCAGTAAATTGAAAAAATAAGGTAGGTCATAAATCCTAGCTAAATACTAATTGGTCAGAGGTCTCATGCACAGAACTTTGATATCAGCTGCTACCTCCTAGAACTTCATCTGAATAAGGCACTAGTTTGGTAAGACTGCATACAAAAGATGAAACTGCTGTGGTATTATGTATTAAATGATTTGAAGAAGCTGTCCTTGCTTTGAGTACAGCTAAGATATTTTTAAAGGTATATTGTCTAAAATATTCTTTCCACGGTGTCTTGTGATGGTAAGACTGTACTGCTTACATTTGGATTAATCCTAACAGAAAACTGCTAATGACTCAAAATCTGGTAAGAACTAAAACTACTATTACAGAATTAAAGCTGTTGGACTAAAATGAGCAACAGTTTCAAAAACATGCCTTTCTCACAATAACCACTTTATGGCTACTTGCATTATATAATTAGAGTTTATTAATTCAATGACTAGCTAGGACAGTTACTTTGGACTGAATGAAGCAATTGTCCTAGTGTTCCATTGATAAAAGTATTTATTGCACCCTAGGGAAAGTTCTAATGAACTTAGGAAAACAACCTTTGTGTAGGAAAGAGGAATATGATTTCAAGACAGCATTTAAGTGCTGCAGCAAATATATTGCATTACTAATACAGAACACTTAAATTTTTCAGCCACAAACTGAACTCTGTAAAAATATAAAATTTCAGCTTCATTGTGTGTCTATTATATTTTTTTTCACTTTAGTTTACTTCAAGAGGATTTAACCAGATGCTGAACATGTGAACTTTAATTTATACAGGCTTTCTTTGAACTGATTACATTTACTACATACCTTTCAACTACCCAGATTTCCACAGAATGTCCAGATTTTTGCTTCATACTTTGGTCTGCTATTCTTAATATTTGTGTTTTTCTGGCAAATTACAGAGGATTGAAGTTACTAAATAATGATATATATTTGAGTTTCAGAATTAATATCCTTCAGAAAATGCAAATTAGCACAAAACCTGTTATTGTAACTGCATTCTAAGTTTATGATCAATATTTAAAATCTGTCCCTATGTTGGGGGTCTTTGCCCCCCCCCCCATCATTTAAGTTTTGTCCAGATTTCTTGTGTTAAGAAGTTGAGAGGTATGGTTTACTAGATTTGCATGAGCTGGAAACTACAAACAACAACAAATGTCTATTTTGAATAATTACAAAAGGCAGGAATCTGGGATATTACACATATATAGTCCCATGTATCCTATATTTCCACATTGAGAAAGCAAATGTGTAGAACAAAAATAATATTTGCTGTATGAAAAACAAAAGCATTGAATGTGCTGTTAGAAGCCCCATATGCTCCTGCACTAAAGAGTATTTCTGCATGCCTGCTAACACAGCAAATGGCACCTCTTTATTCTACAATTGCAAAAGGAGGAAACCGGGCTATAGTATACAGTCTTCCAAGGTAAGGATGTTAAAAAATTTATGTAAAAACACAGTTTATATGATGCAGTGTAGTGTACTTAATGCAGCAGTGGACAGTTTTATGTGATTAAAAAGGATGTAACATTAAAGGCTAGGATGCTAGATGAGTATGTATAAAACAGTATTTTTAGACAAAACTGTGTTCTGCAGACCCAGGCAGAAGTGTATGAATAAATGGAGTTTTTATATTAGCTCAAGCATTCTTTCCAGCATTCTGCACTTTAATTCCTCATTATCTTTAGATTTAGATTGAAGAGTTTCTTATGTAAGTCAGTACTGCTTGTATTGTAGACATTACAAACATAGCAGCATCATACCTCCCAATCTCTTAAAGAAAAAAAAAATCTGGACAATGCTAGAAATATTAGGGGGGAAAAGGTCCAAAATCAGGAACAGAAGAAGCAAAATCCTGTAGACGTCACCACAGCAGAGAATGAGCAAGATCCACTGGATTAAGAAGAAAACAAGCTGTTATTGATAAAACAAATAAAATACGATGAGCGCTTTCAGCATAAACTGCCTTCTTCAGATCATGTACTGTAAAGGCCAGTAATGGTTTAAATAACATTGACAAACCAATCATAATGAGGCTTTAGTCACTTCCTTTTTCTTTTGGTTTTTACTTCCAGTCAAAGTTCTCAACCTTCCAGCTCCAAAATGAAGAACATTCGCCTTCATAATCTGAAACAAATGGGCAAAATGTGGAACACGTACTAATGGCTTGCTAACAGCTTCAACTAGGAAGGTCATAGGATGGTTAAAATATGCTGGTTTTACTTATAAAGAAGATCCTTTAATGAATTAATATGATTAATTTCTATTTACCATGGATTTCACTTAAAAGAAAATCCTAGCATTGAATGTGTGACAGACTCTTTCAATGTGGAACTTTGAGGAACATGAACTTTTTAAGACCCCAAAATGAGGTACACTTAAGAGGTCTGCTTCCAGTCACAATGTAGCATCAGTGAACTTATTTGCATGAGTTAAGGAGAACAAGATCTTGTAATTGGTGCTTTGATGTTAGCCAATCATTTGTCTAACTAATGATATTATAGCCAATCAAGATTCTTCTATGTTCTATTAAGGGTTCAGAATTACTGTTATGTTGACAACTAATCATATACTTCACATTGGTTGTTATTTCCAATCACAGTACAGCCTTAGAAAGCTTATTTGCATAGATTGAAACTGCTATTTGGCACTATAGCCAATACCAAGCAATCATATGTCCCACTTTGGTTCTTACTTTCAAAATCAATGTAGCATCAGTGAACTTATTTGCATAAATTAGAACTGCTGTTTGATACTATAGTCAGAACCACTAAGAATCCTTTTATGTGAGTAAAGTTAATACCCATGTCAAGACTTAACAAGCACTTGATGAATATGGTTTCATCCTGTTCTCATTAGTTTCTACTGCAAATATCAATAGATCTGAAGCAAAACTTCCAGTAGTTTCATAAAAGCAAGCTTTATACCTTAAAATATTAAGTTACATTCTTACCTTGCATAACTAAACACTTAGTTAGTTAGTAAGTACTAGAAACAATGTTTGCTAAACTGCATAGAAACTTGGTATCCAATGGAAATAAAACTAAATATATAAAGTTAAGATATCCAAAGACATAAAAAATACTTTTAATAATATTAGAATAAACATAACAAAATAAATGTAATAATAATAATTTTAATTGGCAACAAGCAACTCTCTGAGCTGGATATATGTTTAGTTAACATACTTTGCAACTAAAGTATTTTTTTATGTCTTTGGATATCTTAACTTTATATATTTATTTATTTCCATTGGATACCAAGTTTCTATGAGTACTAGTTTTCAATTTATTGTCAAGAAGAATGAAATGAACTGACTAACTAATATTGGTTAATTACCTAACTAATTAACTACTGCTCACTACTTAAGGGCATAATCTCAATGTTGTTTTTATCTGAAGAAGTCACAGTATTTACTGTGACGAAAAGTGCTTCATTTTGGATTAAACTGCTTGTTCTTACATTTTGTGCTTGATGCTTTCTTTCCTGCAACCAGTTTTCAGTTTTATCTTGAGACAGTGTAAGTATTGTATCATGCTGTCTGATGATTATATATTACTCAGTCATCATAATACAGTATGTGTGAGCCATGTACATATATGATGTTCTTGGAGTCAAAAATCTTACACACAGTAACCTCAGACACCAAAATCGTCAGGAGTACACCATACATCACACCTCACAATGGCATACAATACACATAATCCACCATATGCAGTGGTTGTAAAGATTAACTTACCTAAACCTCAAAGTTCGCCAAAGCACAACACAGACACAAAGCACACTCAGCCGGTTAAGCATACCTCCTCACACTTGACAAGTAGTCCCAAAGTCATAGTTGCTGAGTCTATAAGGCAGGCATCGACCCAACCAAACAACCAAAATGAACACAGACAACCCTCTCCTCTTACCACCCAACACTACAACCTGTGAGAGATGAACCTACACAGCCAAAATGGAAGCAAAGCTCTCTCCACCCAAGATTGTGCTAGACAGTCAAGAGGAGAAGGTTAACACCCACACTACACCTCAAGCAACACATAGCCCTTCTAAACCCACACCACCAATACCCACATATAGCAACACTAAATCCACATATGCAAAGGCCCTTAACTGTAACCTGCCCAAGCAACAAGGACCTCTGAAGCTGAAATGCAAACAAACACCAATCACAACCAAAGTGTCACACAGCTCAAAACACCAGTGTGCCAACCAGCAACAACCCCTAAGGCAAGACAATGTACCTAACACTTTAGTCATAGGTGACTCTATAGTCCGGCACACTGATGTCCCACTCATCAGGTTGAACAAGGAGAAAATTACAGTCAGCTGCCTGTCGGGTGCCAGGATCCACCACATAACACATGCACTCAAGTCACTCCACAACAAGTACAAATATGACTCTGTCATTGTCCATGTTGGAGTGAATGACTTGAGACGTACCTCCCTGGACTACATGAAAAGAGACATGGAAGAGTTCTCAGATCATGTGGCCCAGGCAGGTATGACCCTAGCCCTGAGTAGCATCCTGCCTTTGCCCATAATTATACCACAATATAAGGACAAAATGATTGACTTCAACAATTGGCTAAGTTTCTGGTGTCATTTAAAGGGGATCCAGTATCTGTCTGCCTGGGACAACATGATTGACAGACCACGATGCTTTGCCAGAGATGGTCTGCACCTGTCGCCCCTGGGTTTCAGGTTACTGGCTAAGGCTCTTGCCACCCCTATAGTGCCTTTTTTAGGCAAAGTTCAAAGGACAAAACCACCACCGTAACAGGTACAAGCATGCAAAATCTGAAGGTAATGCTACTTAATGCTAGAAGTCTAAACCTCAAAATGCACTCTCTCGAGGCACTCCCAAAAATGGAGAACATCGATATCTGTGCAGTAACTGAGACATTGTTCAAGGCTCCAGAGAGAACCCCTGCAATACCAGGCTACAACTCTTAGCACACTTTTCGGCCACCAAACCAGGACCGAAACACTAAAGGTGGAGGAATGTCAATATTCACCAAGGATATTCACACCACCAGGCTAGTTGCCCAACACAATTTGTCTGAAATTCTCCAGGTGCAACTAACACTAGGTAAGACAGCAATCCAAATTGTAGCTTGCTACAGATGCCCCAACATGCCCCAGGATTCTCACTACACCTTTCTAAACATATTGGAAAATATTAAGACAGAACCAAACACCCTAATACTGGGTGATTTTAACTACCTTGCCATTAACTGGGAAAACTACTCGTGTACCCACACCTTTGCCCAACGGTTCTTGGAATTCATAAATTCCAATGCCCTGGATCAACTAATCCATAGTCCCACCAGGGGCTCCAATATCCTAGACTTGGTCATTACCAACATGGGAAATCCATGCTCCACACCTATGGTCACCCCCCTCGTTAGTCAGGTCTGACCATAAGCTAATCACCCTTAACATCCACATCCCACCCCCACCCCCCCAGTAAGGAAATCTCCATAAAAAAAAACTTCTCCAAAGCCAACGTCATGCTACTCAAGTCAGAAGTGACAAACTTCATGACACCCATGCAGACGGGAACTGAAAGTTCAACTGCTGAATCCTACACTAAGGCACTGTACGAGCACATCCACTCATGCATGAATCATGCCATCCCAAATAGAACCAAGATGCTTTCATCCAAAAAAAGGAAGCCAATCTGGTGGCCCCCTGCCATAAACAAACTTTACAACAAAAGGAAGAAACTGTTGCAGAAAAGAGGAAAATCCCAGCATGCAAAAAACTCCCTTACCAGCCTCAGTAAGAAACCCTCCAAAGCTAGTTACGAAAATAAAATTGCCAAAGATTCCAAAGACAACCACAAGGCATTCTATAACTATGTCAAGAATCT
Source organism: Protopterus annectens (assembly GCF_019279795.1). NCBI lineage: Eukaryota > Metazoa > Chordata > Ceratodontiformes > Protopteridae > Protopterus > Protopterus annectens. The sequence goes on along the minus strand of NC_056732.1, from coordinate 368,839,956 downwards.
AAATGTCAATGCTCAGATCTGCTCTGAGCTAAAGCAGAATGGCATTAAATATACTGATCCCAAGGATATTGCCAATATCCTGGCAGATCGATTCAGTGCCAACTTCACCCCCCTCTCACCCCCTAAATGGCCCATCTCAATACCGGAAGATTGCCGAATTCCAGTAATAACAGCCACACAGGTAAAAAACACACTCTCCAAAGCTAAGAATACAGCATCCATGGGATCAGATGACATCCCGGGCTGTGTACTACATGAACTACAATATGAACTGGCACCTCACCTAAGTGTCATGTTTAATCATAGCCTCACCTCAGGTTTTGTGCCCACTGAGTGGCGCAGAGCTACAGTTATCCCACTCCACAAGGGGGAATCCACCTTGGATCCCGGAAACTACCGTCCCATCAGTCTGACAAGCCTTATCTGCAAGGTCATGTAGCGTATTATCATGGAACTTATAAACAAAGACATTGGCAACCTTCAAACACTGGACCCCACCCAGTTTGGGTTCGTGAAGGGCCGATCTTGTCTCCTGAACCTTATTGACTTCTTCAAATCAGTCTCCAGAGCCACGGACAAGGGTAAGGTGGTTCACACAGCCTATTTAGACCTTGCCAAGGCCTTTGACAACATCCCCCCCACTCTGGAATCATAGATAAACTTACTAAGCTGGGCATTAATGCTGACGTCACCCAATGGGTTGCTAACTGGCTTACTGATAGAACCCACACTGTAAAAGTAGCCAACTCCAAATCCAGCTCCAGACAAGTGACAAATGGAGTACCTCAGGGTTCAGTCCTGAGACCGCTCTTGTTTGGCATCTACTTCTCTGAAGTACAGGCCAACACTAAGGGACTCTGGCTAACAAAGTTTGCAGATGACTGCAAACTGGGAGCCATTATTGAATCCCCAAATGATGTGGATACTCTGCAAAAGGGCCTTACAGAAACAGATGCTTGGTGCCAGAGCCATGGGCTCAAGCTCAAGGCCAAGAAATGTATAGTTATCCACTTTGGGAAAAGCATGTACCCGTGAATTACCATATAGGTGGCAGTACACTAAACACCGTAAGTGTGATAAGAGACTTAGGGACACAGGTGGACAGTGGTCTCACCTTTGATAACCACATCGCCACAACAGTCAGGAAATCTTTCTATGTGGCACACCTCATCACTAAGGGCTTTTCATCCAGAAAAAAGGAGGTCATTGTCCCACTGTACTCATCCCTCATTAGACCCATTATAGAATACAATGCCCCATTTGGTATGTACCTCTCAAGACATCTGCAACAACTGGAAAGGCCTCAGAAATACCTCACTAAAAGAATCACAGGCCTAAAGCAGATGCCCTACGCTGACCGCCTTAAAAAACTCCAGCTATACTCTGTCACATATCGTCTACTCAGAGGCAATCTTTGCTTAACATACAAGGCCATATCAAACCCAGAGCTGCTGAACATGCTACACTTAAAGAAATCCCAATCCCTCAGAGCCACACGCTCCAGGGATCTAAACCTTGTCATCACAATAAACAAAACATGCTGGAGGGATAGGTTCCGGACTCAGAGACTCCCCAGACTCTGGAATAGATTGCCCATACATATCAAGCAGAGTGCCTCTTTGGCCCTCTTCAAAAGGAACCTTGACGATTGGATGGGAGAAAGGAAATTCACCCCAGGGATCATGTCAGTCTCCCTGCTAGACAGGGGTCCAGGGAAGTAAATAGTGTGGGAAGAAACAGCCAGGGAATTGTTATGGCTAGGCTTGTATAGGCCCTAGGGTTAATAGCCTAGTACCAACCTATGAACCTATGAATCCCTGTTACAGGTGACTCATTTGTAAGAAATACAGATGTACCTCTTAGGAGACTGAGTAAGGAAGAAGTGACAGTTAGTTGCTTGTCTGGAGCCAGAATCCATCAGATCACACACACACTCAAGTCCTTGAACAACAAGTACTAGTATAATTCTTTCATAGTTCATGCCAGTGTCAATGACTTGAGATGTACCTTCCTGAATTATATGAAAGCCATGTTGGAACAGTCAGACAATGTGTCCAAGGCAGGTATGAGCCTAGTAATGAGCAGCATTCTTCTTTCTCCAAGGATGATGTCAAAACATGGACAATAAATAATTGACTTCAATAATTGGCTTAGTTTTTCTTGTCATTTGAAGGGGGGTCTAGTATTTGTCAGCCTGGGAGGATATGATCGACAGACCGCACTGCTTTCACCATGGATGACCTGCATCTGTCCACCCACATAATGCCAACCTGATAAACTTACCAACACAAGCAAAAGAAACTATGAAGGAGATACTGATCAATGCTAGGAGTCTAAACAACAAACTCCATTCAATACAAGCCATTTTCACCCTGGAGGGCACTGATGTCGGTGTATTCACTGAGACATGATTTAAAATGGTGGAGAGCATGCTTGATCTGCAAGGCTATAAATCTTTTACCGTGTTTAGACCAGTTACTGTGCAGGAGGGGAAAAAGGGTGGGGGGGGGTGTCTCAACCTTCATCCAGGCTGGTAAAGCAGCATGATGCACTAGTGCTTCCTTGTGCCCAAACAACCATCAGAATGATCCTGTACCATATATTAGTTAGCTATAGAACTCCCTCTATGACCCAAGAAAGGCACAGTGCCTATAAACAGAAACTAGAATCACTCTGTTTAAAACCTAATACATTTTCCTAGGTGATCTAAATTAACCAGCTATAGACTGGGAAAGCTACACCAACACTAGTGTACAAGCACAGAGATTCCTAGACTTTGTCAGTACAAATGCCCTGGAACAATTAGTCAGAGTACTCACTAGGGGGAATAACATCTTAGATCTTGCATTTACTAATATGGGGCATCTTGCGCCATCCCTTGCATATCTTTGTCATGTGTTAGGTCTAACCATAAAGCTATCTCCTTTGAAATAAAACTGAAACCACTCAAGGTACCTTTAGAAATTTCTATACTACTCGTAAGTGATACACTGTCAAGCTTCAAATCCCCACCAGACTCAGACAACGCCACTGAATATGTGGAAATGTACACCACCATACTATACCAGCATATAAACAGCTGCATAGATGCTTAGTACCCAATAGAACAAATGCAGAGAAAAATACAGAAACAAATCCACGTGGTAAAACCATAATATCAACAAGCTTTAAAATAAAAGGAAAAGAAATCTAACCAAAAGCGAGACCATTAATTTTCAGAATGACAAAGCCCTTATCACTGAAATAAACAAGCAACTCAGGAGCTTAATAAATCCACTAAAGCCAAGTTTTGAAACTAAAATAGCTACCCAAGCCAGTGGCAATCACAAAGCATTTTTAGTTTTGTTTGCAACTTCAAAAGTACAACACATCAATACCCTGAGCTGATTCTGAAGAATGTTATCTATACAGAGGCTGATGATATAGCAAACCTACTGGCTAATAAATTTAGCTGTAGCTTTACCCCTCTCTCCCCTCTGTCCTTCAAGATGTATCTCACACTAGCTTGCTTCCAGCTCTCATGGAATATCAAGTCCTAAAAGTGCTAAAAAACTAAAAATACTGCATCAATGGGTCCTGTCAATATTGCTGGATGCATCTTAAATAGCATGAAGCTGTAGTTAGCCACACCCCTAACAACACTGTTCAACTTTAGTCTTCATGCAGGTGTTGTACCTTGTGAATGGAGAACAGCTACAGTCATTCTCCTGTATAAGGGAGGACCTTCCACAGACCCAGGCAATTACAGACCTGTAAATCTGACCAGTCTCATATGCAAAGCTATTGGAACACTTATCATGGAACTAACAAACAGAGATGTAGGGTTGTTCAAGGTCAGGTCATACTTACTCAACCTGGTGTACTTTTTTTGAAAAAGTCATCAAAGTAATAGATGAAGGCAAAATGGTACACACACAGCATATATTGACCTTGCCAAAGCTTTTGACACAATCCCCCACATAGGCACAGCAGAAATGCTAAATAAACTGGGAATAAACCCTTATGTCACCCACCGGATTGCCAACTGTTTCACATATAGGATGCAGGAAATCAAAATATGGGAAGTTACCTCCACAAAGAGACCAGTCACCAGTGGAGTCCATCTAGGTTCTCAGCTGAGTCTTCTCCTATTTGGCATTTATTTCTCTGCAGCAAAAGCCAATACCAGAATGCTCTGGTTGACTACGTTTGCAAATGAGTGCAAGCTATGAGCAACTGTTGAATCTCCAAATGACTTTGCTATCCTGCAGGAAGGTTTGTCCAAATAAATAACTGGTGCCAAAATCATGGACTGAAACTATATGACAAAAAAGCATCATTATATCCATTGGGAAGTGATCTACCCCTGGTAACAACCACAATGACAATACTCTCCTAAGAGTTGACCCAGTTGTTCGGGATTGCGACCTAACTTTCAATCAACATGTGCCCATTCATATAAGAAACTCCTTCTGTATTACTCAGCTCATAAACAAAAATCTAGGAATATCATAGTCCTCTTTTACTCACCCCTCATTAGGCCGGTCACAAATGAAACACACACAAGAGATACCTTAGTAAAAGGATGGAAGGCCTAAAGAATATGCTTATATGGACCAACTCAAAGCCCTGTCACTATACTCAGCATCCTACAGACTGCTAAAAGATAACCTGTGTCTAGCATACAGGGCATCCTACAACCCAGTACTGACAGATGTGCTGCACATCAGTAAGTGAAATGGCATCAGAAACACTCAGTATAGGGATATAAACCTCTTCCGCAACATCATCAGTATGGTTTACTGGGATATGTATATATCACAGAAGATATCAGTACTTTGGAATAGACTCCCTATCCATGTGAAAGAAAACTCTTCCCTGTCCAAATTCAAAAGCAACTTTGATCTAATGATGGGAATCTCCAGGGTCGCACTACAGTGGGGAAAGGGCATATACCTTTTACTTGCCTTACAGTGCTCTACACACTGTCAGTACTCATTGTCAGTGAAATAATTTTTAGGTCAAGTGAAATTTAGGTGAAGTGAAGTTTAGGTGATTTGGTCAAGTGAGTGTCAGGCAAATGGAAGTTAGGTCAACTGAAGTAGACCCATATATACATACATATATATATTTATTATCTGGTGATTTTTTATAACATTATGATACCGGGATAACACAATGGAATCTGTGTGGCTTTTGTGTTGCATTATTTATGACTCATCTTAGGTTGTATTTTGTTTGGCTATAGTTTCCTGTTTATTATATTGGTGGGGGTAGGGGTGGGGGTGTCACTGACTGTACTGTTATTATTTATAATGCTCACACCTGAGTGAACATACCTTTTTAGTTCACCCTGAACTTCTCTTGCAGATTAATGTCAGGTATTTATACTGCACCCCATATTATATGCTATTATTCTGGCATCTCTAGGACTTTTGTATTCACAAACATTCATCCTCCTTTTATAATGACTGCTGTTTCTATATAGTCAAATCTGTATGTATGCGTGCAAACATTATTAAATCTACAGGCACACTCCACCATTTACTCTGAAAAGCATAGTATTTCTAAGACTATAGTAAGAACCAATAAAAGGGGGTCAGTTAACAAACATTCCCCTGAAGAGCCCTCACCCCCTTCTTTTTCTCCTTTATTGCCCTTTCAGCATATGATGGCTTTATACCTCCACTTCAACTGTAGTACCTATAGTTTTGTACTGATAGAGTAAAAAATCAGTATCAGCCAAGTTAAATGCCAGGTTGGTAGAACCATTTGAATGTATATTATAATGAAAAACAAGACTGTGCATTTTGGCCTTGTGCTGTGGATGCTTGAAGCCAAAATACCATGTTTTTAATGTAGTATAGTAAGACTTCTAGTGAGGATTATGTACCTACATGCTTTGTTATACTTGGAGAACAGTGATTAATCACATCTGCCAACTTTCCCTCTGTGCATTCAGGACAGGATGCAGAATATTTAAATCTTAAAAAAACAGGCCAACAGTAATACACTGTAAGACTTTTAACAACATCACAGGTGATATCTCTGAAGATTCTACCTTACGGAGGGGTGCCAGCCATAGGACAATGGTGACTGATAAGATAAGAAAACTCTTTTCCAACACAGTTACCACAGTACAAGTGGCACAACAGTTAAAATGCAATCACAGAATGACACAATTCTCCTCCAAACATGCATACACATATGCACACTCACACACACACACACACACACACACACACACACACACACACACACACAATACACAGAAGATGACAAACCTAGGTCACATAACTGTGATGATTTGCCACCTGTGAATAGGAGGTTAATAAAGAAAGTCTACCACATAAAATGTTCAAAATATTACACAAACATATAAAAATATTGTCTCATTTTCTCAATTTTGAAACAAATAATGACTCCAAAAAAATTAACCTCGTATTATGATAGTTTATAGAACTGTGTATTGCCTGTTCACACATTAGAGTTGCTTTCATGAAAATAGACTCATCAGAAATAGAACATAATTTCTCTGAGACAGTGACCTATTAAATACAAAAATAAATATGCATTTTAATTATTTTAATTATAGGAAATCCAGTGTTCCATAAATCAGAATATGTATATTACAAAAACATTGGTGGTACATACTAAAATCGTCTCCTTGTATCAAATTATCTTTATAAGTGACTTGGGACTAAGAAAAATAAAGGAAGAAAACAACTATTTAAAACTGGCCTACTCCCAAGTCAGCACTTAAATGCAAAGTCTGAATTTGAAACTAGGCTTTGTCCTGGAGGGTGTGTTTCTCAGTGTCATGTTTCAGTGCACTGATACTAGACTGTAGATTATTAACTTAACATCAGGTAAACAAACATTTACTGCAGTATCACTTATTTTTCCTTCAATACATAAAAATATCAAACATCATCATCTAAATAAAATTTACTTCAAACGAAATGTCCATATATATTTTAATTTACATGTTTTAAGCAAAGCCCCAGTTTGATCTATAAAACTATAAATCAGGATTTTCAAAAAAGCTGTTCTTTATAGATTTTTTTCTCCACCTAACGTAGTTATAAAAAGTGCTTTTTTTTTCTAGGATATGGAAATTATTTGGTTCTGAATCAGAACATTTTTATCCCTCAAACAGTGAATTTCACTGCCATCTTTCTGTACACTGAAAAATACATATAATAAAATTTGACAACTTAAAAAATCAGCTGCTGAAGAGTAGACATCACTCAGTGCAACAAATAAATAGTTAATATACCAGTTCATCCAATATTTAAAGCTTATAAATTGACACTTCAGTTTTTTAAGTCTCCTTACATTAAAGGAATGTAAAAGTGCAGGAACAGTGAGATGAAACCTCCTTCTCTAAACTTATTCTATACAAGTTTAATGTAGTTCTTCATTTGCATTCCCATTTTCTTCAAAAAACTGATTTTGTTCTGGCAAACTAGCCCGCACTCTCCTTTTCTCCTTGAAACGTCCAGATCTTGAAATTCTGAGATTTCTTCTAGATGTTTTCTCATTAAAGCCAGCTTTCTCGTACCTGGGGTCAACATAATCATCACCTGGGATATGGTTTGGATTCTTTTCTACAGAAATAGCTGTTGCTGTAACTGATGTGCTAGCAGTTCTTTCAGGAACAGACTGGTTTTCTATTCCTTCTTGATAAGATGCAAATTCCTTTGGTTTCTTTCTTATTGTCAGAGACTTCCACCATGTGCCTTTTGCACTGTCAGCCATTTTCGAGTTTACCTGTAGAAAGTAAAACAACACATGTTGACATACAAGTGACAGTCATGAACATTATTGAATAAATTATCATGTAGTTTCTGATCAAATTTCTTCTTTTACGCTTTTAAACAGACTTGAAAGAATAGTGGCCATATTGGAGTATAAATGACTGCTGGTAAGGAAAGAACTTACAGGAATAGACATCTTAAATGAAATAAAGTGATCATTTTGCAAACCATTTAAAACTTCCTGTAGTAGTTTTTTATTTATTGGATTTCTAGGTGAGGGCCCCAAGGATGACCAAGTATTTCAATAAACTGTAGCCTCCTGATGCATCTAATCAAGTAAATGACAAACTGCAATAAAGCCAGTTAAGTATTCTTTAGCAACAAATGTACAAAAAACAAATGAGCTAAGACAGAAGTAAAAGAAGAAAAAAGTCATGTGTAATACTGAGCAAATGAGGTTCCATGCCTAGTTACTACAGTGAAGACATTGCTCTAAAGGAGAAGGCACTGATTCTCCAGAAGCATGACTCTACATTTTAAGCAAAACAAGCAAACTAATTTAAAATAAAACATTAACACTACCATAACATAAAAGCGTGCCATTATACTGTACCACCAGCTCGTGGGTTATAATATTTCGTAACAAAAACAATTGTGTTTGCTAAAGCTCCTAGCAAAAGATTGTACATTTAGAGGAGGTGTTCTACAAAAGTGATGGCTGCAAATTGGAGGTGCATATTTTTTACAATAACACATACAGGTCAGCTTTAATTTGCCAACTACATAATGAACAGCATGAATCCCATGACTCATTTCAGATCATCAGCACATGACTTAGATAAAATAAAGATTTATGTACGTTTCTCAGACATTCATTTCAGATTTAGATGCTAATTATATTGACATACAGAAAATCATTTAAGCCAAATACATGTATTTTCATATCAGTTATGTTTGTTGTTGCCTGGTTTCAGGTTTTGGGAAAAGTTTTGCCATTTTCATGGCTGCATTGTACCATTTCTATGTAACATTTTATTTTCATTTGGCAGTATTACCAAGTACTGTATAAGTACCATGAGTTTTTCAACAGATATGTTTAAAAACTGAACAGATTTCAAAGAGATACACAAGATTAAACACTGTATAAATCCAAGGTTAAATCACTTTAACAGTTTCATTTTGCATTCACTAACAAAATTATATATCAGGTTATTATCAGTGCACAATAAAAAGATAAATCAAACAATAAATGCAGCCAACCATCTTTTAAACTCTATAATTACAAAACAAAATATATATATTTTTTCTACTCTTCAGTGTGAGAAAATGTTTAAAACATAGTAATTACTTGACTGCACATGAGAATAATATTACATAATGCCTAAGTGGTCGCAATGTGGCATTTAATATTTGTTTGCAAGATGACTACATCAATGCGTGTGGCAAAAAAATTGTAATACAACACAAAAACACAAGCTCATTGCTGTCTCTGAAATGGCTACACATTTTACTTGAAGTAACTATAGGCAGTATAAATTAATTTTGCGGTACCTTCTACGACTAGAACTCAAAGTGGAAACAAGACAAGACCCTATACTTCTACCTTTGGAAAAATGCAAGTAAATTTATTTGAGCCACATAAAGGTGACATGAGCTGAAAAAATAAGGAAGGAATTTGTTCTGCATCCAAAATTCATAATTTTTTTAAATACTGCTTATAATTCTAATAAAATAGATGATAACATCTTTCATTGTTATTATGACACTTAAGTCATCAAAAGTGGTGAATACTAGTCACCAGTGAAAAGCCGTCTCATACTAGCAGGTGCATACAATCTCATACTTTTACGTTTTCATTGTCTAGAAATCCAGTCTCTGTGCTATAGACTGATCTACTATGAATATCATTGTGAATTGTATCAGTCAGGCTTGATTATTGTGATAAGGCACATACAAAAGCCTAACTTGGAGAAAGTATTACTTAAAGACATATTTTTTTGCCAGCACTGTGCAGTACACATGTACTGCAGAGCAGCACATGTAACTCCAATCAGAAGCTTTATTCTACTTTGGAATTAAAGAATTTTATGTGGTTTGAGACAGAATAATTTGTTTTTTATATAGTTCATTTGCCATCAATGTTCTCTTTAGATCTAGCATGTTTCAGAAGCACTGTCAAAACAATAGTGAATTAACATTTTTACATCAATGTTAGGCCTTCTAAATAGATTAGGATAATGAATAGCTTTTCACTAAACAGTAAATGACTCACAGTATAAGCATGTGTAAGACATATTTTATAATAGTACAGTATCTCTGAAATGCCCATCAGACATAACTGCATGTTTTCATAATCAGCCCAGGATATTTGGATTAGTTAAGTGAACTGTTAGTAAAGAGGTGACCATATAAATCAGATTCAAGTTTTCGACTGTGACTTGTTAATAGTTCATTACCTTAACTTCAACACTATATGAAAAAAGAAGATGTCTTCAAATGCATTTAAAGTACTGCTAATCCCCTGACTTGCCAGCAGTAATCCTATGGCCTATGCAAATATAATCAGAGTTCACAGCAGTACTGTTTTTCAAAGCTCCACCAATGCAAACTGTGCCACTAGAACCGTTTAGAATACTCTGACTACTTTTTGTCACACCTACTTGCACCACAGTACATGTTTATAAAGACAAAACATATGCACTCACACACATCTGTATTGTTTGCTGAGCACATCAGTGTGAATTCTGAACTTTTATCACATTATCAGATAAGGGGCTAGATATTAAAACAATATACGCTTAGGTCAAGCACTGTTGAGTCCTGTCCATTGAATGAAGAATGTGACTACCTGTGAACTCAGTGCAGTATCTTGCTTAGATTGCATGTTGTTCTGTAATCCTGAGGGTCAGGATTCTTTAAATCCAGCTGCTGGATTATTGACTACATCACAGTGCAGGAAAAAAAGACACTGTTAAAACGAAATGTTTATTTCAGATGGTATTTAATCTCAAGGAGGTTATACTATGAAATGCCTACAGAGTCATATGCAATTTGTCAATCTGCCAAGTATTATCTAACCAAATTTTAGAGAAGAAAAGCTAACAAAAAGACAAAAAAAATTGTCAGGTACAGAAAAACAATTCTTATAAGTTTGTTTTGGTACGATAAATAATTTTTGAATTAACTGCATCACAACAAGAAAACTGTATTCTTCCTCTCAAAGTATTTTTTCTTATGCAACTAGCACTCAGGCTTGAAATGACTAGGAAAGAATGTTTTGACAAACTGTACAATATCCAAACAACATATTTGCCAAACATGAGAAAGCTGGTTATTGGAATTATATTTACAACATTATATTTTACTTACAGTGATGCTTTACATGGTGAAAGCAGGGAATTAATTCCAAACTAAACTCGCAGCATAAACATTAAAGCTATATTTACAGCTACATCTGCAATAAATGTCAGTGTTTAGAAAAGTAAATTTTAATATTCTCTAACGAAAAATATATTTTTAAAGAGAAAAAAGAGAGGCATGGATGAAGGATGATGAAGTCAAAGAGGAGGTGTATGACCAACTGCTTAATAAACTTGTTATGACATGTTCAGCAGGACAAGAACATAATTAGTTTATTCAGCGGTAGCACAAGGGGTGAAGAAATATGAAAGATAAGGGAATTTGAAAAGGAATTTGCTGAAGTTGCAAGACTGAGCAAAACAGTGGCAGAACAGTTTCATTGTAGGCAAATGCAAACGATGTGCAGTTTGTTTTCTGCAATCTTAAAATGCAGTATAAAGTAGTAGCGACCATGGAAAAGGGAAAGGGGCTAAGAATCAGCATTACACTGAAAATGGATCAGCAGGAGTAAAATGATGGGGTGATGGTAAAAGATATGGGATGTTTGGGTGCACTAAATGAGGAATGGAATATAAGAATGTTGAGGCGACAGTAATATAGCACATATTTTTAGTGAGGCTGCACGTGTAGTATTGTATTCAGTTTTGGAATCCATTTAGAGAAAACTAAAGTACTGGAAAATGCACATAAAAGGATGCAAAAAATAATCGGAGCAATAAAAAGATAATCAAACAAACCAAACCAGTGCTATTGAGAAACACATAGGAGAACCAATGGTACATGCAAACAATAAATTCCAAAAAGCGGACATGCAGAGAAGTACAAATAAAATAATCCACAATTTATTGTAATAATCCACAAAGCTTCCGAGTAGTAACTCTTCCTCAGTGTGTATAAAAACAATAGCAAAAGCAGATTTAAATACAAACCTTAATCTGACACAGCCCAATCAAAATACAAGATCAATTAATAGAGAAAATCTTAAAGACATATACGACTACTATAACATATAACTGTGGAAACTTCTCCATCTGCAAACTAGAAAATGGACCCAATGCATAAAAAATATATATAAAATAATATTTAAAAAACAACATGTATGTTATAGTAGTCATACACACTGAGGAAGAGTTACTACTCGAAAGCTTTGTGGATTTTTACAATAAATTGTGGATTATTTTATTTGTACTTCTCTGCGTATCCACGTTTTGGAGTTTGTTGTTTAGGAATAAAAAGATCCCATACAAAGATAAGTCACACAGGCTAGGAATTATCACTGATGATAGTGTGGGAAAACAAGGACATTTGATGATAACAGTAAGGATTAAAGATCACTAGCTTAGGCATAAGGATGTGGAGGGGTGATGAGAAGTTATGGTTGCAAGCAGAATGGTGTTTCATATGAAGTACTACTTCACAGACAGTAACAGAAAAGTGGAAAAGATTATGCTCACAGAGTGGGGAACTGAAATTGGAAAGCTTTAAATTATGTGGGATACACAAAACAACAGTAACAAAAATGCGAAAAAAAAGGTAGGGGCTGAACTCATTCTTCATGTGAGATGTCAACATTTTACTGGGATTAGTGGCAATTCAGGGAATGTAAAAGACTCTATGGGACCTTCCAAAACAGAGAAAGAAACAGAATTATCTCAATATGAAGTGAAAATACTCCAAGTCAGAGTAAATGTCACCTCAGGTAGAACCAGAAAAGGCAACAATAAACATATGAGAGGACTTAAGGATGGAACTTAAAAAACTTCTTGGTTCATAGTAAATATTTCAAACCAGAAGAAAAGTCATTAAGAGTTTGACAAAATTAGGAACCTTTCCTTGTGGAAAGTGTTCCATTTGACAACATATAACAAAAACATTTGAGAAAATAAAAGGAAAACAATTTGAGACTCAAGGGACTTTTACATGTATAAGTAAAGGGATTATTTATGCTATAGGATGTTCATGTAACAAATATTATATAGGTGAAACTAAAAGAAGTTTAAGTGAGAGAATAAAAGAACACATTAGAGACATTAAGAAAAATTAAAGCATAAGTCCCATAGCAGAACACTTTAATAAAGTACATCTGGGTGATATTAAGAATTTAAAAGTAACAGTTTTGGAGCAGGTTTTACAGCAATTTGGAAATGTAGAAATGTTAAAGCATTCACTTAGGAAAAAGGAATCTATTTTTATTATTAAATATAATACTTTACAAACCAATGGTTTGAACAAAGAATGTAATTGGCAAAGTTTTGTTTAATGATGTTTTAGCTTTAAGAAAAATCTATTTGAGTTTTAATTAAATGAGTGTAATTAATTAATTGAAAGTATTTTTTGTAATGTTAATATATAAGAGGGAAGTTATAGAAGAAAAGAATTTTACTATGTAAAGGCTGATTGTGGCCGAGGCGCTAAGAGAATTTTATTTTGGAATAAAAAATGTTTAATCAACGGAAGAACAAGATACTACTGGTCTTTTTTCGGTTTGTGGTTATATGAGAGGACTGCAGAGATCCATTGGTTCCATCCCCTGTGTAACCCTATATGTTCATACGTAAGTACTAGGCTAGCTGCCTTTGTGGGCCATTTTAAGCTTACCCAGTTTCCCTTTTTGTACTTGGATTAACCTATCCCATTGGGTTAGAGATTGCATTACCCATCTCACAGTCAATAATTATATATAACCCCTATTAAGAACAATTAGGCTCACACCATAGATAATTTGAGGGGACTCATGCATGGGATAAAGCATTTAGGAGCTGCTTTTGTCAATATTAGTACAGGGGACAGTCCTGGGGTACATTTTTTGTGATCCATCCATATATTCAAGCTGTACTTAATTATGGACAGGGATGAATATGTGGATGGGGAGTCTGTTCCAGAGCCACAGTAGCCTCTGTGTGATCCAACTGTACCTCCAAACTGTCCTGTTGATACTGCAGAGAAGGATTGGATACATAGACCATGAATTTCTAATGATATTTGAATTGCTGATGTACAGTAAATCCATCAGTATTGGGTTAGAGGATAACATGTATGCCAGACAGATCACATCTTAGCAGTCTACAGGATACCAAATATAGTGGAAGGGCTTTGAGTCAGTCCATGTAGGGCATGTTGTTTAGGCCTTGTATCCTTCAGTAAGGTATTCCTGCGGGTGATCCAGTCATTGCATGTGTCTGGACAGATATATATGCCAAAGGGGGCCATCATATTCAATTACACACCAAATGCTCACTACTATTCAAAAACGAGCACAGTGAAGGGCAGCCCAACCATTGTGCCTGCTGCAAATCAAGCATATACCAATAGCAAAAACGTCTGGCTGATGAACTACCATTGAGCATCCAGACTCTCTATTAGCATATTCTGAGGAACAGACCAAAATATAAGAAAATCGGGTCTGTTCTGCAAAACAAAACAAACAGAAGCCTATTGGATATCCTTATATGCTTGCATTGTCCCATGTAAATCTCTATTTTTTAATAGTAAAAAGAAACAGCAACGGAGATTCTGTTTTTGCAGTTGCTTCTCCTGCACTGATGTACCATGCAAGCATAGGAATGCAAGTCCCATACACATGTGCCGTACATCAGTATAGAAAAGACAGTGCAGAAGAATGAAATGTCCTTATTCAATGTTATTATTTAAGAAAGGTAAGCAATTTCTTTCTTAAATAATGCAATTGTAAAAATAGCAATAATCCATTCATGTTTGTGGGTACATCAAGATTTACCCACGGTTGGCTTTTTTAATTAACTCACACCAACCGTGGCTAAATCCTGAAATACTCATGCGCAGTAATGGATTACTGTTTAATGACTGGCCTAATGAAGGCTGAGTAAAGGTGTACAGTGACATCCCTAGATCAAGACACAATCTCTTTGTTTAAGCTGTATAATGTAAAAGGACTTTCTTACAACAATGAACACGTTGGTCAAAAGTTCTATATTATATAAAGTAAGGCTTTATTAAAAGCAATTTATTAACGTTGTTATTATTTAATTATTGACAATGTATTATTAAAAGTTCTATATTACTATATTCTTACAAGGATCGTTTTTACCTCTAAACTGGATATGAACTGCATGTTAAACACCACTCTTCTGATAAATGTGCCAGTTTATCAGTTAGGCAGCAGACATACACACACACACACACACGCACGCACACACACTTGGAAAACTGTATAACGAACTGCAAAGAAGGAGTAAATAAAATTCCTTGTAACACGAAACAATCAGGCAAACAAAATTAATATTTTACAGCTATAATACCTAAAAGAAGAAATAATGACAGATAAAACACTGAAACCCTACATGAAGTTAAGGATTAATATAATTTTACAACAGGCATCGGGCTCCAGCAGTGACGAGCGTACTTTATTCAACAACAAAACCGCACAGCGCACCTGTCCTTATCCAGCGCAGAAAGAATAATAGTAGCCGAACTAAAAGAAACCGACTCACCTACTGGCAGATTCCTCTAGCTTTTATTCTCGTAGATCTCGTTTTTTCAGCAACACCAATGCTGTATCGTAATTCTTTCTTTTTTATTTTTCTGTCATTATGGGATTTCTGGCACACTATTACACTCTTCTCATGTTGGTACTGCTCCTTTTCTCCAAACTTCCTTTACGAAGTCGTTCTTTTTCGTGTATATCACTAACCACAAGCACAAGCACCCCAACTTTTCTGACCCGAAGACACTGGAACCCAACCACTTAGTGACGTCACGATCTTGCCCACTTATGAAACCACAGATGCCCGATTACGCACTTCAAAAATAACTGCAAGAGGCAAATGTTGCAACAACAGTAACACCTGTCCACGGGACAGGAACTCACTTAGCCAACTTTTTTTAATCCCTTCCAGTAGCTTGTACAATTCAGATCAGTTACTAAACAGACCCTTCGGAACAGCAAAATGTTTATACGTTGTTTTTCAAGGTGAAGCATAAGAAGAACTCCAGGTGCTTTCAGCCGGCAGGTATAGATAAAGAGAGAGCACACCCGCAGCTCCCTATTGGCCGTACAAAACGGTTGCTTAGAGCCGGGGTTGAAAATACAGCTGTGAGGAGGAGACATGTAACGTCACTCGGGTGGCGGGTCTTACCTAAACCAGAGAGGAGTGTTGCGTGTTTCTCTGGCTGTTGTTGACGTGGTGAAGGACATTAGCTCAATAGCTGACGGGTTAAGGAAAGGCATCACATGCTGTCAACGTGCATGGCCTCCAGCTGATGTGGATTTTTTTGGACATTGTTGTGCACCTGTAGAGGTGTCGAGTATGCGGGCAGTGTGCAAAGCAATAGACGGGAGCTACCGTAAATGAACTCCGACATAACTCGACACGAAAAATGAATATACAGTTAGACTATATTACAGACGCCGCTAACAATTACAAAGGTTACAATGAAAATATTTTAGTAAGAAATTCAGCTGGTATCTGGGTTCAGGTGACGGTCACTTTTTACTTTAAACCAGGCAAATATTCTATTAATAGAGCACATAGGTTGTGTCAGGGCATAACTTCATTTCTCAGATGCCCCAAATGCATCCGTTTCTTTTTCTAATAGACTTGGAGAACATCCGGTAACGAAATACACTCGTATGGCCCCAGCTCCCCATTTTAGCTCCCCATTTTTAGTTTTTTGCTAAAAAGACTGAGTACGATACAGAGGAATTGTATATACTTTTCCTTTAATAAAACATTTAAATAGATGTATTCTTATTGATTTCCTCACTGAAACAAGAGTGGACACATTTTCCTTATTTGGCATTCAGTTCCGAAAGTGGGTTGTGTATTTCTATTTGAAATGGCACATCATCAGCTGCACCAGTGTTAACCAGTGTAGTTTCTTGGAGTTATCTTCAGCAGCTTACAGTTTTTCTCAGACTAATTTTCAATGATCAGCAATACTATATTGTCCAATTTCATCCAACTAGTTCTTGGGTAGTATTTTCAGAACATCATACAAAACCAACAAATGTAGTAAACTGGCTACCCTACAAGAGATCTGTCTAATAGATGGAGTGAGTGTAATTATTCAATACGTTTTCAGAAACTAGTAATTAATGTGCAAGAAATGGATTTAATGCTATGCTTAAAATTCAATAAATCTTCTGTTCTTAAGAACTTAAAGGTGTTACCAAATCTAAACACAATGAAATTGAACTAGTCTGTGTGTGTGTGTGTGTGTGTGTGTGTGTGTGTGTGTGTGTATAAATACACACATTACACACACACACACTCTCTGCTTCAGTGTAGAGCAGCGGCACTTGAGATGTTTCACAATGTACTACAGAAGTGGAAAAGAATATCAGGAGAAAAAAAACTTGTATTAAAGTAACTAATTGTGTAAGGCAAAACATTAGAAATAGAATTAAACTATTGCCGTATGGCAATACATAACGCTAGGGATCAGTTAATTGCCACTGCTACAATTAAACACATCACTCACTCTCTCTCTCTCAGCATATGCTACTTAATTAAATCACAACAGTATACACAATATCAGTGCAATTCATAAGACATGTAATAGAAGATGCTCTGATTTTATCCTCTCTGTGAATTACATAGAAGTTGTGGTGCATCAGAATGAGTAAACATCTGAAAACAGAAAAACCCAACTAAAGCAGTAAAAAGAACAGTTCAGCATTTATACAACCATTTGTTACAGAAGTTGTGCAGTTTAGCTGCTTACAATCACATTACTCTGCAACAAGTCTTGTTTGAATTTCCTAACTACTAATTTGCAAAAGAGGTAAACTGTGCTGAGTACAGGTATGAAAGTATTTGCAGGCTAAGATGCTGCAAAGTGCTTGCTGACTGTGGTAGTAAGTTTGTAAAAAACTCAGGGTGGTAGTGGAAAGATGGAGGAGCCTTATATCCCCCATAAGATATATTATGAAATATTAAGTGTTCCTTCTTAAACCTACACAGTAAAATGAAACCTGATCTCAATGATGTCAAAAGTTTGTCCCTGGGGAGTAAGTTGCAATTACAGATTCCTTACACTCATGAAATACATTTTTTATTTTATCACAAGGAATCAAGAGTAATTTTTTTGAGAAATGAAAAAAAATGTATCACAGTAAGCTAAGTTGTTAAAGGAGAAATTTCCATGAGCTGAGCATATTTTAGTAAACCTGAAGTGTGAAGTACTCGACTTGCTTGCTGGGTTAGCATACAGTTACCTCTATATCTCTCAAGTGTACCTCATTATGAGGAACACACCTCATTTGGGGTCTTAAAAAGTTCATGTTCCTCAAAGTTCCTTGAAGTTCCACATTGAAAGACTCTGTCACACATTCAGTGTTAAGATTTTTTTAAGTGAAATCCATGGTAAATATAAATGAATCATATTAATTCATTAAAAGATCTGTATAAGTAAAACCAGCATATTTTAACCATCCTATGGCCTTCCTAGTTGAAATTGTTAGATTCTGAAGAAGTCTGCTGTGGGCAGGCCTAAAGCTTTTTTTTTTTGGAACTTTGCATTAAAGAAATTTTGGTCTGTTCAGGATGGAACTTTTTCATTTTTATTTTTTGCTTATTGGTTTTTGCTGTTGGACAAGAAATTGTTAGTAAGCCATTAGTATGTGTTCCACATTTTGCCCATTTGTTCCACATTATGAGGGCTAGTGTTCCTCATTTTGGAGATAGGAGGTTGAGAGCTATGGTTACCTCCTATATCTGCAGAGTTTATGCTTAACAGTGCCAATATGCTAAGAATTTGTGCCACATTAGCTGTCATGCATGTCAGAGTAATCGCTTATAAGAAGTATTAAAGATAGGGTAGAACACATTGCAGGTTATTGTTCGCCCAATGTATTTTATTACAATACTGGTGGTCAAGTGACCCTATGCACTAAAGTACTGCTGATACTATGTATTTTACTACAGTACTGTTGAAACTATGTGGTATACTAAACACTGAAGATCCTGCATATTAAATTACAACACTGCTGATACTATTCCAGCTACAACACATCCTCACTGCCATGCTGAGGTGCAGCAGGGCTCAAACAGACAATGTAAACAAAGGACTGTAAGCATGCCTAACCTCATTCAATGAGTGGCACAGCAATAAATAGGGCAAACTGTAATACATGAAAGGCAGGTCAAGCCTAAGAAATAATAGTCACTGCTCTGAAATGAATTAGGGACAAATCTAATCATAATAAGGAATAAATCCAGAAATAATCATTGGTAATCAGGGTCACTTTTTAAAATGTTAGTACTATTAACTTAAAATGGGTGGCTGCGGTGGTGCAGCGGTTAGTATTGCCACCTAACAGCAAGAGGTTCTCTGGTTCGATCCTCAGCTGGGGTGCCTTCTGTGTGGAGTCTGCATGTCCTCCCTGTGGTTATGTGGGTTTCCTCTGGGTGCTCTTGTTTCCTCCCACATCCCAAAGACATGTTGTAGGTGGATTGGACACTCTAAATTGGCCCTAGGCATGTGTGTGTGCCTTCTGTGGAAGGTTGGGCACCAGGCTGGCAACTTGGCACCATAAAATTCCACTGCCAATCATGAGCGGACAGGTGATCTGCTGTGCCGACCCCTAACCAGGAAAAAGCCAAAAGAAGAAGAAGTGCTATTAACTTGAAATGTTGGCAGAATAAGAGATTGTGAATTAACATACATTTTCAGAAAAGAAATATGTATACACCTCTAAGTAGTGCCATATTTTACTTTTAGGTAAAATTCACTACCTTTCTCCAAGTCACACATTATGATAAGGCATGAAGAGATACAGAGCTAAATTTGGAGACAAACTCAGTGACAGAGAGATATGATATTAGTGGTCAAGGAAACATGATACAGCAAAACAATGCATATAATATAGGTAGTGGACTTGTAGGAAATTTAGTAACATTGTCATGTATAATGGGACATAAAGAACAGGTAATAAATGTTTAAAATTAATTAACTGTGTTTTGTGCATAGACTTCCAGATAACACATGTGTAAAAATTCCCATGACTTATATGTATTGAAGTAATAATGTAGAGGTAATAGGAAATTACCTACATAAAACTTGTGGACAAATTAACAGAAGTAATGAAGAACAATGTACATAATACCCAAACAAGTAATGATAGTTGAAACAATAATGACAGTTGTGGCAGCAACATTGATGTTGGAGAGGGTAGGAGCTGGGATAGTTAATGCATCCCAAATCAGTATGTGGTGCAATAGACAGGGACCTGTTACAGAAACCAAAATGAAATATTGAACAGCATATTAAGTGATGATTATGTTTCAGTGCATTGGTACAGATGTGTAACTCTAACAGATGAGATGTAATTAGTATATGACAGATGTGGGACATCATCAGAAATATACTAAGATGGAAATCCTGGAAGGTATGAGTTATGTGATAGCTGTCCATTATCATCAGGGTTGTTTTTCTACTAATTTCAGTGTCTGCCTATGGGCATGTTTTAGTGCATGCGAGGGGAAATACCACCCATGATAGGTAGCCCCTAGGAGATGTAATCATAAACAAATGCATATCATGCATTCCGGCCCCAAAACCCGGACCACACCACAAAAGGAGGGGGTGTATCCATATTCATAAAGGATACCCACACCTCCAGGTTGGTGGCAACGCATGAAGCTTTGGAAACCATCCAGGTGCAACTAACTATAGGCAAAACTGTTTTACAAATTGTAGCATGCTACAGGCCACCCTCTCAAACTCAGGAACACCACACAGCCTTCCTGAAGACACTGGAGGGTATAAATGTATCTCCAAACACCATCATATTGGGTGACTTCAACTACCCGAATATAGACTGGGAACATTACTCAAGCCCTAACTTTCTAGCCCAACGGTTCCTGGAGTTCATAAATTCAAATGCCATGGAACAGCTAGTCACTGTTCCCACGAGAGGAGAAAATATACTAGATCTCATTATCACAAACATGGGGACAAAATGCTCCACACCGGAAGTATATCCCTCATTGGTGAGATCTGATCATAAACTAATCTCACTGGAAATCTACATCCCGCCTCCACCCCAAACAACAAAGACCACAGTGAAGAACTTCTCTAAAGCAAACTTCACACTACTCAAGACTGGTGTGGTATCCTTCAAGGCCCCTGAGACAGTGGAAACCACAACCCAAGCTGCGGAAGCCCTTACAAATGCCTTCTATGAACACCTCCAGGACTGCATGGATCAGGCAATCCCAAATAAAACCAAGACTCTTTCCACAAAGGGCAAACGTCCAGTCTGGTGGACCCCAGCCATTAACAAACTTTACAATAAGAGGAGAAAGCTATTACATGATAGAACAAAATCCATAAAAGGGAAGTCACCCCTGATCATTATTAGTAAAAAATACGAGCACTCATAAAATCAACTAAGGCCAATTTTGAGAGAAAAATTGCCATGGATTCAAAGGACAATCATAAGGCCTTTTTCAGCTATGTTAGAAACCTGGGTGGAAACTCCCAGATATGCTCAGAATTAGTCCAAAATGATACAAAAATCACTGAACCCACAGACATTGCCAACATACTGGCAGACAGGTTCAGTGCAAACTTCACCCCCCTCTCCCCCCCTAAAGGAGAGATAACTATCCCAGCGGAGTGTAGCCTCCCAGACATCTCAAATGTGCAGGTGAAAGCTGCTCTCTCTAAAGCTAAAAACACAGCATCAATGGGACCGGATGGTGTCCCCGGCTGTGTGCTACACGAGCTAAATGAGGAATTAAACCCGCACATAAGGCAGCTGTTTAATCTCAGCCTTACCACAGGATACGTGCCCAAGGAGTGGCGCACGGCATCTGTGGTCCCACTCCACAAAGGTGGTGCCTCTACGGACCCTGGTAATTACCGCCCCATAAGCTTAACAAGTCTAGTCTGCAAAGCTATGGAGAGGATCATAATGGAGCTCATAAACAAAGATATAGGGGACTTGCAGGCATTGGACCCGACCCAGTTTGGCTTCGTCAAGGGAAGATCATGCCTTTTGAACTTGGTCGACTTCTTCGAAACAGTCACCAAGGCCATTGATGAGGGAAAGGCAGTCCATACAGCCTACCTTGACCTTGCAAAGGCTTTCGACACAATACCCCACTCGGGTATTGTAAAAAAACTTACCAGCTTAAATGTAAACCCATATGTCACAAGATGGGTTGCAAACTGGCTTAAGGACAGAACCCACAGGGTTAGAGTTGCAGGCGCTATGTCAGACTCCAAGCCGGTCACAAGTGGTGTCCCACAGGGCTCGGTCCTTGGCCCCCTATTGTTCGGCATCTACTTCTCAGAAGTATAGGCCAACATGGGAGGTCTTTGGCTGACAAAGTTTGCAGAAGACTGCAAACTGGGCGCCATAGTGGAAAGTGCATCGGACACGGATATCCTTCAGAAGGGACTCACGGAAACAGATAGCTGGTGCCAGAGCCATGGCCTGAAGTTAAATGCCAAAAAATGTATAGTCATACCCTTCGGGAAAAACAAGGTAACCCCAAGCTACCATATAGGTGGCAATCCACTAAACACAGAAGAGGTTATCAGGGACCTGGGGACCCAGGTTGACAGTGGCCTTTCTTTTGACACTCACATTGCTAAAGTGGTTAGAAAGACCTTCTACATTGCCCACCTGATCATGAAGGATTCACATCCAGATCTAGTGAGGTCATTGTTCCCCTGTACTCTTCACTTATCAGACCAATGATCGAGTACAATGCCCCATTCGGGATGTATCTCACCCGACATCTGCAGCAATTGGAGAGACCCCAAAAGTTTCTCACCAAAAGGATAAAGGGACTCCAAAATCTGTCATATGCTGCCAGATTGAAGAAACTCCAGCTCTATTCAGTCGCATACCGTCTGCTCAGAGGTGACATGTGCCTGACATACAAGGCCATGTCCAACCCGGAATTAATGGACATGCTCCACCTCAAAAAATCCAAATCCACCAAAACCACTAGAGCAAGCGACTTAAACCTTAGCACGGATATAAATAGGACGTGCTGGAGGGATAGATTTATCACTCAGAGACTCCCTATGCTGTGGAATAGAGTCCTGGTCCATGTGAGGCAGAGCACCTCGCTGGCTCTGTTCAAGAGAAATCTTGACCTGTGGATGGGAGATCGTAGGTTTACCCCGGGAATCATCTCTGTGTCACTGCTGGACAGAGGCACAACAAACTAATGGGTACAGTATTTTTTCATATAAGGGGTGGCATAAGCCACAAAAATTCGGGCTAGGCTTATAAATGCCTTGGGGCAGATAGCCTAGTATAAACCTATGAACCTATGAACCTAAATGTGCCTGGTATACAATAACAACTGCTGCGTACACTCTTTCCGTGTATTCGGCATGTTGGGAGAGTAAAACATATGTGGCTTACATGTGTATTTCCTGCTGCTGCCACCCATACACAGGCTAACAGTTTGACAAAATACACCTTTGAAGGCAGTGTACTATAGTGTCAAAAAACGTTTCCCCCATTTGAGCAATGTGCATAACATCCATAATACCTGGATCACAACAGACAACATATGCCACTGATAGGTGCAACAGTACCATCAGTTTGTAAGTGAAGTGTAGAAACTGCTAAAGGTCAGAAACAGGTGTACACTAGCTTAAAACAATGTTGGTGTTCTCTGCTCATTGGTCTCTACCGCCATTGCACGAATGATTTTGCCAGTGGAAAATTTCCAAAAGCTTTTACCACAAAACAACAAATAATTAAAAGTATTTGACAACATTAATTAGTTAATGTGCATTGTGCTAAATGTCATGCGATGCAATACACCATATTGGGCATGCTAATAAGGAAATACAGCAATTACTGGATTAGCCTCACCTACCCATCCCAAAACCATAACAAACTATGATAACACAGGTCTTCTGATTATTTGTGACCACTGTGTAGCATTACATACAGCAATATCTGCTGATTAAGTCATTTTAGACTGTGACCACTATAATGTAAGAAAAGATAATAAAAATCATACACCTTCAATGTGGCACACCTCATCACTAAGGACCTTTTATCCAGAAAAAAGGAGACCATTGTCCCACTGTACTCATCCCTCATTAGACCCATTATAAAGTACAGAGCCCTGTTTGGTATGTACCTCTCAAGACATCTGCAACAACTGGAAAGGCCGCAGAAATACCTCACTAAAAGAATCACAGGCCTAAAGCAGATGCTCTATGCTGACCATCTAAAAAAACTCCAGCTATACTCTGTCACATATCGTCTACTCAGAGGCGATCTCTGCTTAACAACAAGGCCATGTCAAACCCAGAGCTTTTGGACATGCTACACTTAAAGAAATCTAAATCCCTCAGAGATATACACTCCAGGGTTCTAAACCTTGTCATCACAATGAACAAAACATGCTGGAGGGATAGGTTCCTGACCCAGAGACTCCCCAGACTCTGGAATAGACTGCCCATACATGTCAAGCAGAGCGCCTCTTTGGCCCTCTTCAAAAGGAAACTTGATGATTGGATGGGAGATAAGAAATTCACCCCGGGGATCATGTCAGTCACCCTGCTAGACAGGGCTCCAGGGAAGTAAATACTGTGGGAAGAAATAGACAGGGAATTGTTATGGCTAAGCTTGTATAGGCCCTAGGGTCGATAGCCTAGTACCAGCCTATGAACCTATGAACACCACTGGATTAAAACATATGCAATGTAGGTAAACCTCCTCTTGACCTATGCACTTACTGAAAACATTACCCATGAATTCATATCACACTTGTCAGACTATACAAACTTGAAGGATAACCTGAGCATTGTGCTTGAATGCATATGGCTTCCATTAAAGGGATTACACAACTTGACATGTTTCTCCCCAGTTGAAAAAGTGTACACTAAGTAAAATTATAATCTTCAGTTGCTTTTCAGAAGTCAGTCCTGAGTGTTATCACTATGTTACACTCTCAGTATTTACACCTTAACTGACTTGAACACCTTCCTATCTATGTTCATAGTTCATAGAGTTATATATCAACCACTGATGCCATAGACAGAACTGTGTTTAAAGTATCATGAAGCACACACTTGAATAGAGATTATATTAGCAGTCAGTTGCAGTGGGGCTCAAAATCCTTTAGCCCTGTAAGTGTGTGTTTGCATATCAGCATCTGTTGGGAAAGGCAGTCTTGTATGTCAATATTTTCTTCCACAATTACATTACCAGATTTGAACCCCTGCTTAACTTAGTCCACAATTTAGAAAAATAGATATTAACGGATGATGCAATGGAGGAGATCAGTATTACAGTTGTCATAAAGCAATGACTTCAGTGGATGATTTCAGTGCTGTACTTTTAGCCATATGACCCACATAAAATGTGTTTGACTTATCAAAAAGCTGTAGCATGTAACTGTTCACCCTATATTTATTTATCTACATTACCTCTGTTGATGACCCTATTGCTACACAATCCAAATGATCTATTATACAAACGCAGTAGATGAAAATAGATGGATTTAAACCACTACCTATATTTGTCCATAATCTAAACAGCTGTGTATTAACTGCTTCTGCCACAGGAGACTTTAAACTCTAGGTTTGAGAGATCACATACTTCAAAGTCTGGCATAAGCATTGTTTTGGAATGGTCATGTATCCCCTGAAATGTACTTTGAGGGATCAATATCCTTTAACCATGTCAGTGCTTATACAAGTGTGAGTCAACCATATCAGCATCTGTTGTTTAATTCAGTCTCATCTGACAGTGTTGTAGAACACACATGCATTGTTTATTCATTGCCAGATTCAAACACCAGCCTAAGTCCACAGTGTAGATAACATATATCTATGTACAATACTTCATCTCTTTCAGAAGAGGCATGATACTGCTAAATCATCTATTATAGCAACTTCCTAAGTATGTAGGAGCAATAAGTGTAATTTGTCCATATTTTTGAGCCTTTGTCCCCATTATTTTTTGGTATGTCTAGATGTATTGCACTTAGAGCTGAAAAGGTATGAACAAATGTTATATTAAGTGAAATGGATATGCAGGATACTTGCGTTAGGCTAGTATATAAATACATTACTTCAGAAGGGAAACTATTATTAGAAAGAAAACTATAAATAATGTTTGAAATACTGCTGGATTTAAATACCTGTCGGTCTGCATCAGCATTGTGTAGACCAGCAGATTATCTGATCACACCACAAAGCAAGCTATATGTCAGGTAGTAGAACTCACATATATGAAGGAACAATGAGAAAAATATGAAGCAAAGGAGCATGTGTGCATCAGACTTCATTTCATTAATGAGATTTGAAACATCCTGTATGGTGTACATTAAATCCTGAAGCCTGGCCATGGCCTTAAGCTAAATGCCAAAAAATGTATAGTCATACCCTTTGGGAAAAACACAACTCAAAAACCACATAGGAGGTGGTAATCCATTAAACACAGAAGAAGTTATCAGGGACCGGGGACAAAGTTGAGTTGTGACACTCTTTTGACACTCACACCATAGTGGTTAGGAAGACCTCTACATACTCTGATCCTGAAGGATTCTGATCATGATCAGGAGAGAGAGGTGATCAGGAGAGGTCATTGTCTTTCCTTATCACGCCAATGATTGAGAGCAACGCCTGATATGCCTTACCTGTTACACTCTGCAGCAGTTGGAAAGACCCAAAAGTTTCTCACCAAGGATAAAGGGGCTCAAACATATGTCATACCCGACCCCGACGAAAGAAACTCCAGCCTCTATCAACTCAAACAGCTGCTCAGAGGTGAGGTGATCTGTGCCTGAAGGGCAAGGCCATGTCCAACCCGGAATTAATACCTCAAAAATCACCCAAAAAAATCCAATCCACATCCAAACAAAAAGAGCCAAGAGGAAGAAACCTCAACACGGATATAAATAGGATGTGCTGAGGGGAGATTCATCACCCAGATTCATCACCACCTATGGAACAGAATCCCCATGGAAGAGAATCCCAGTCCATGTGGGAGCCTGTTCAAGAGAAATCTTGACGAAAGTGGATGGGTCTTCGAGGGTTTGGCCCCCATCAATCATCTCTGTATCACAACTGACTGTATCACTGCTGGACAGAGGCACAGCAAAACTAAGGGGTAGGTATTTGAAAGCTAATAAGTAGAAAGCAGGGCACCTATGATAACTATATAAGAATAACTTTCTCCTTATACTGCTTTCTTTCTTACTTTCTGTCATGCAGTGAGGCTTAATTACAATGGAATAATGAGCACTATATTACTGAGTCAGTAGATAAAATACTCAGTTTTTGCCATAGGATGTTAAGTGTCAGCACTGGTGTGCAATGCCAACCATTGCGTAAATGCTGAAGACAGAACTATAGGGTTTGGTTTATGGGCCATTTCTGGCTGCGTGTTGTGTGAATCTATTTTTGAACAGATTAAAGGTATGAAAAATGGCTGATAGGACAGTGGTGAAAATGGGTGGCAAACACAGGGAAGGGCACTAGGCAATAACAAAGGAATGTGTAGGATGATAGTGGGAGAGTACCATAGATATCTACTTCTTCGCAAACTAACAGTGTATTTCTACAAATTATTTGAGGAATTTGGGTAGTCACCACATCAGGGGTGTGTGACAACAACTTAATAATGTTGTATAGCTAAATGGACCAAAGTTTGTGTGTCATTCACACACATAAGCAAAGTGAAGAGCTTTGTTTAAGACATATATATTGTAAGACAGGTGCCCATTTGTTTATTTTTCTGAGATAGAGGAATGTTGGGTGAGGCATTAGAGCTAAGAGGGTTAGGCAAATAGGGTAGGTTAGGCAGCAAGTGCAGACATACAGGACATGCAAGATAGACAAGGATGGTGATGGACATAAAAGTTTGTGGACAACATGACTGGGGATAGAAATTTGACTTTGGAGGCACATCCTTGTCCAGCATTAGTACAGTAGAACCTAGTCCTCTCTGTCTGAGCCATTATCACTGTCTTCTGCTGGAGACACATTGGACAGTACTGGATGGGGAACTGATTTGGCTATCTGAAGCAGGATTTTTCTATTCTGCTGATATGGGCATTGAGGCCCCTCAACATTATCTTCTCTATCAGCACTGTTATTTCTTGACAGGTAATGTAATTACAGCCTCAACTGGCACTACTCCCAGTGAGCACCAGAGCACCAACCCTAGGGGCAGAACTAACTGACAGAAGTTAGACCAGTTAGTGCAAAAGCTGTTGGGGGAATGCTGCCAGGGTGTGACCCAGAAATGAGAGGTTTCTATGCTGCCCATGTTGGTGTGGTGGTAGTGCTGCTATAGCTGGCAGGATGACAGTCTGAGCCCCATTGACCAGTCAAGATCCCAGTGCAGGAGTCATTTATGTTGCAGTAGGAATTTTAGTCCGAATGTCATTATATATTAATTAAAAAGAGGAATAAGGTGGAAGTGAGATAACATAGAAAATATAAATGATCATAAATGTCATAAAATTTTAATATATCTCATTCCATCCATATTCTTACATAAATATGTCCAGATTTGTCACATCCTCATGTGAATGTTAAGCTACATATATGTTAAATCGTACAATTTAATCTTTCATTATTATACACATGAGGCAATGAGTCATGTGACTATTGTATATATATTTTCTGCATTTCAACTGATGAGAACGGCCATGTGAAAGGATTATAATGTTATTCTAACTTACTGATTGCAGAATAATAAACGTTAAGGTAACAGACACTGATTACTGCTGCTTGTATTTGCGCGCACACACAGATATGCTGACTGATACATTGACTAATGCAATTGTTGCAAGAGTTATTCAAACAATCATTTATGTTTGTTATATCTAGAGTATGCCTACTCATTAGTGACTGTGTGAATCAATTATCAGCTGATGTCTGATATGAAGTCCTGACATAATATTAAAGGCAGTTATTCATACCTGAGCCATACATAACCCGTGCCTATGTGAGGCATTGTAGTCTCCCCTAATTCACCTCCCTGTTCCCTTGTATCTCTTCAAATGCTGTACAGAACAGAAAACAAAAAGAGTGATGAACACCTGTTTCTGCGGGCATGTAATGCTATTTTATTGGCTGGTAATTGGACACTATACTTACACAACTCAGGTGGGTCACTGGTTCTAAAATATTCCTCCCATTGGTGAAAGAGGTCCTGCTTGCACCTTTTCAAGTCTTTGTAATAGTGATGACATTGTTCACCAGTGCATGGGATGCTAGTTGCCCTGGTAACCACACATGTCAAGCTATTCTAAGCCACAGTGTTGTACTAGAACCCGGTATAGTCTTCCTGCAACAGCCTTCAGCTGTAACACTTTATGAGAGGTCCAACAAAGACCTTAGACTCCTCCTGAAACCCCCTTTGGGGTCTAAAATGGGAACTACCTTCAACATTGCTTGCCATGTCTTCTCAAGCATATCAGAAAAATGGCAAGAAATTGGTGCCCAGTCCAGATCTCAAGTGTATCAGCTTGTGCACAATGGCTGAAACAGTAGGCAACTGCATTTGCTTGATAGAGATCACAGAAATGGAATGGAATGAAATGTGGGTATGATTTATGTACCCAGACTGATAGCCTAGAGGTTAAGGCACAGGTTACCAACTGGTAGACCTCGGGTTGCAACCTAGTTGGGGAGCAACTGGGCAGCAGCAGTATTTGTGCAGAAGTAAAGCCTGGCAATTTACAGCTATAATATGCCATTAGAAATCTATGCTGTCTACCTATAGAGTTGCCATGAGTCAATTTTTACTTGAAAGCATCTACTTTACCTTATGATTTCTTCAATGTCCACTTTAAGAGTGAAACATGGCAGCTAGACTTGACTATATCTGCTGTTCAGTGTATGAACAAATGTTCCACAGTGAACCCATCAAATGTTGCTTAAGGGTGCTATCTCAATTATGGTACAAATAATATAGTGTTTCCTGTGAGGATGTAATCTGCAGTGGTTGATGGCAATCATAACTGCAACATTGTCACAAACAGATATATCACAATCTCAGTGATGCTGTGGTTGTCATTCAGTGTTGTCCTTAAGTAAATTTACTTTAATGTGTACATAATACATTGGTGGTACATTAATTGTAAAATCTATGAGTGATAGCACCTTGGACTTCAACTCAAGACAAAAGGAATCTGACATTCCTTAACCTGTGTATTAACTCTTAATGCCACAGGAGAACTGACATTCACAGGGTGTAAGTTGAGGTGTACAGTTTAGAACATGAGTAGAGGTAGACCACTTTCTTACATAATTTGAGGCATATATGCATTCCTGAGGAAATATTTTCAATTGCATTAATTTTGGTAATATCTTTAAATCTAACTGACATGTGCCAAGGCCAAGCATATTTATGCAGCTGATGGCAAAGTTTTAGTACATACATATATTTTTAGCTTTTGCCATCGGACATGAAGTTCCATTTTTTACAGCCATTCCTGTATACTGATAGTGATTCATGCAACTGTAACACAAATAAAAAAAAATTAGCACTTTTAACATGCTGATGTTGTGTGACCTGCTGTATTCATTAAACACACCTGATGCATTAATGCTATTACACATATTGAAGAATGAGCCATAAAGTGTTTACAGGACATGATGCCCTACACAGCAT
>NC_056732.1:368791760-368804260 GCF_019279795.1 Protopterus annectens | reverse complement strand
GGGATACAATCATCAGTGTACCAAATGCCTATGCTTGACCTGAGGTGGATGGAAAGATTTTGAGGGAATGTTGGATAAGGCAGTTTTTCATGTCACTACACTCAAATTATATTGGTCTTTGCTGAATTTGAACAGCTACCTATCTAAATGGACAATCTAGGCAATTGTGTACTAACCACATGTGCCACAGGCACTCAGACAATATTTGAAAGCATAACATCATTGTTGTATTCCATGGTGTATGTGTGGCTTAAAAGTGATTGAAAGAGTACTGTGAGTTCTCCCTCTGTATTATTATCTTGCCTGAGTGGAGGTGTACACACCACATATATTGGACAATCCAGTCATCTTTGTGACTGCAGTAACACCCACCTCACAATATTTAGAGAATGCCAGATTTAAACACCTGCCTACCTAAGATCACAAGCTAGAGAAGATGGTACCAATTTCTGGTACTACAGAAGAAGTCTTACTACAGGTGTGAGATAGAGGATATTTGAATGGAGAGCTTCATCAGTGGTTAACAAAAAAAGATGTCTGGTCTAAAAAGGACTGCAAATGATGGGAAACCCCCTCTTAGTATAAACTGACAGATATGACTTGTGGTTGAAGCCATTCCTATGTAGCACTAGAGTCACATGCAACTACTTATCTAGGTCCACAAGCTACAATGTATTGTATCAATTGCTGATGCCATGTAAGAAGTCAGGCTGCAAGTGTGACATGGAGTACATTTAGAAAGATTATATCATCAATGTTTTGCAAAGGAGATGTTTGGGCTAAAATGAAGAGAAAGTGATGGGAGATCCCTCTACTGGTATAAATCTACAGACCCAATCTGTGATTAAAGCCATTCCTGCCTAGTACTAGAGTCACACACACTGATATTAGTCACTGATTGCTAATTTGTATCAATCACCAGCACCACAGGAGATGTCTAGCACATTCAGAAGTATTACATCATCATTGCTTTGCAAAGGAGATGTTTGGGCTAAAATGGACTGAAAATGATGGGACAACCCTCTCCCTGTTTAAATGTACAGATCAGATATGTGGTTGTAGTCTTTTCTCCCTAGCTCTAGAATAATGCACACACTTGCATTTCTGTCATACTTCATCATGCCTTGATGTCCTGATACTTACTGAGGAAGGGGCCACACAGGAGATTACTTGAGGTCATGCTGTACACAACATATATAAGTAAAATGTTCACTTGTTAAGTAAATGTATTACTGTCATGAATAAATGCTCAGACATATTTACAAATGGATTGATTAAGAATTCATATTTCCAAATTCATTTTGTTGCTGATTAAACTTCTTCAGACTTTAGTCCATGGCATATTTGTTAAATCATGCACATGTACATGCGCTATTACAATAATCAATATTAAGAAGACTGCGGGTGACAGAGATCAAAGTTATATTCTTTATAGGTTCATAGGTTCATAGGTAGGTATTAGGCTATTAGCCTTAAGGCCTATATAAGCCTAGCCAAAAGGTACCCTGGCTTTTGCCACCCAAGAAAATTATTTTCCCATGCCACTGTCTAGCAGAGCCACAGAAGTGATTCCTGGGGTGACTTTCCTATCTCCCATCCAATCATCAAGATTTTTCTTGAAGAGTGCTAATGAGGAGCTTTGTTTGATATAAAAAGGTAGTTTGTTCCAGAGTATGGGAAGTCTCTGGGACAGGAATCTATCCCTCCAGCATGTTCTGTTTATTGTGGTGACAAGGTAGGTCCCTAGAGCATGTAGCGCGTAGGGATTGGGATTTATTTAAGTGGAGCATGTCCAAAAGCTCTGGGTTTGACATAGCTTTGTGTGTTAGGCAGAGATTGCCTCTGAGTAGGTGATATGCAACGGAGTAAAGCTGCAGTTTTTTGAGACAGTCTGCGTAGAGCATCTGTTTGAGGCCGGTAATCCTCTTTGTGAGGTATTTCTGTGGCCTTTCCAGTTGTTGCAGATGTCTTGTGAGGTACATACCAAAAGGGGCATTGTACTCTATAATGGGTCTAATGAGTGATGAGTAGAAGGGAACAATGACCTCTTTTTTCCTGGATGAGAAACCTTTTGTGATGAGGTGTGCCACGTAGAAGGATTTCCTGACTACTGTGGCGATGTGATTATCAAAGGAGAGACTACTGTCCACCTGTGTCCCAAGGTTTCTTATCACACTTTCGGTGTTAAATAGACTACTGCCTATGTGTTAGTTCATGGGTACAGAGTTTTTACTAAAAGGGATGACAATTCACTTTTTGGCATTGAGCTTGAGGCCATGGCTTTGACACCAGGCATCTGTCTCAGTGAGGCCCTTTTGTAGAATGTCCATATCTTTTGGAGTTTTGATTATGGCTTCTAGTTTGCAATCATCTGCGAATTTCATTAGCTAAAGACCTTCTGTGTTAGCCTGTACTTCCGAGATGTAGATACCAAACAGGAGAGGACCCAGGACTGAACCCTGTGGTACTCCACTTGTCACTGGTCTGAAGATGGATTTGGAGTCTGCTATTTTCACAGTGTGGGTTCTGTCAGTGAGCCAGATGGCAACCCATCTTATGCCATAGGGATTTATACCTAGTTTAGTGAGTTTATCTATAATTCCAGAGCGGGGGATGGTGTTGAAAGCCTTGGCGAGATCTTGATAGGGTGTGTGAAACCCCTTACCCTCATCTACGGATTTGGTGACCGCTTCAAATAAGTCTATAAGGTTTAGGAGACATGAACTGCCCTTTACAAACCTGGACTGGTGGGGTCTAGAGTTTGGAGATTACCAATGTCATTGTTTATAAGTTCCATGATGATATGTCCCATAGCCTTGCAGACCAGGCTCGTCAGGTTAATGGAGTGGTAGTTTCCAGGGTCCGTGGAGGCTCTCCCTTTGTGGAGTTGGATAACCGTCACTGTGTGCCATTCAGTGGGCACATAGCCTGAGTTGAGGCTATGATTGAACATGGTACTTAGGTGGGGTGCCAGTTCATTCTGTAGTTCATGTAGAACGCAGTCTGGGATGTTGTCAGGTCTCATGGATGCTGTGTTCCTGGCTTTGGAGAGTGTGATTTTTACCTGTGCAGCCATGATTACAGTAACTTTGCATTCTTCCAGTAAAGAGATGGGCCCTTTAGGGTATGAGAGGGGGGTAAAGTTAGCACTGAACCTATCTCCCAGGATGTTGGCAATATCAGATGGTTCCGTATATTTACTGCCATTGTGTTGTAACTCAGAGCAGATCTGAGTGTTTCCATTGAAATTCTTGACATAGCTATAGAATGCTTTGTGGTTGTCTTTAGAGTCAATGGTGATTTTCTTTTCATAACTAGCTTTGGAGAATTTTATGAGGGATCTCAGCTTCTTACTGAGGCTGACCAGGGAGTTCCTCCAATCATGGGACTTTACTGTTTTTTTCAACAGCTTCTTTCTTCTGTTGTAGAGTTTGTTTATGGCAGGGGACCACCAGATTGGCTTTCTTTTTTTGGAGGATAGCATCTTGGTTCTGTTAGGAATTGCACAATCCATGCACTCATGTAAGTTCTTATAAAGTGCATTTGTGTAGGATTCAGCAGTTATACCTCTACTGTCCGTCAGCATGGGTGTTGTGAAGTTTGCCACTTCTGTCTTAAGAAGCGTGAAGTTGGCTTTGGAGAAATTTTTTACGGTGGTTTTCCTAATGGGGGTGGGGGAGGGATGTAGATGTCTAGGGTGATTAGCTTGTGGTCAGATCTAACCAATGAGGAATTGACCTCTGGTGTGGAGCACTGGTTGCCCATGTTGGTAATAACAAGGTCTAGGATATTGCTGCCCCTGGTGGGGGTGAGGATAAGTTGATCCAAGGCATTGGAATTTATGAATTCCAGAAAATGTTGAGCACAAGAGTTGGTACATGAGTAGTTTTCCCAGTTAATGATGGGGTAATTGAAATTGCCCATTATTAGGGTGTTAGGTTCTACCCTAATATTTTCCAGTGTATCAAGAAATGAGGAGTGGGAATCTTGGGTCATGGTGGGGGATCTGTAGCAAGTTACAATTTGGATTTCAGTCTTGCCCAGAGTTAGTTGCACTTGGATAATCTCAGATGCATTATGCTGAGCAACTAGCCTGGAGGTGTGGCTATCCTTAATGACTATGGACACGCCTCCACCTTTAGTGTTTCGGTCCAGGTTAGGTGGCCAAAAGATATGGTATGAGTTATAGCCTGGTAATGCAGTGGTACTCTCTGGAGCCTTGAACCAGGTCTCTGTCCCTGCACAGATGTCGATGTTCTCCATTTTAAGGAGTGCCTCAAGAGAGTGCATTTTGAGGTTTAGACTTCTAGCATTTAGTAGCAATACCCTCAGATTTTGCTTGCTTGTACCTGTTATGGTGGTGAATTTGTCATTTGAACCTTGCCTAAAAAGGCACTATAGGGGTGGCTAGAACCTTAGCCAGTATCCGGAATCCCAGGGGTGACAGGTGCAGGCCATCTATGGCAAAGCATCGTGGTCTGTTGATCATGTCATCCCAGGCAGACAGATACTGGATCCCCTTAGAATGACACCAGAAGCCTAGCCAATTGTTGAAGTCAATCATTTTGTCCTTGTACTGTGGTATCATTCTGGGTGATAGCAGGATGCCACTCAGGGCTAGGGTCATACCTGCCTGGGCTACAAGATCGGACAGCTCCTCCATGTCTCTTTTCATGTAGTCCAGGGAGGTACGTCTCAGGTCATTCACACCAACATGGACAATGACAGAGTCATATTTGTACTTGCTGTAGAGTGACCTGAGTGCATGCGTTATGTGGCAGATCCCGGCACCTGACAGGCAGCTGACAGTAACTTTCTCCTTGTTTAGCCTGGTGAGTGGAACATGTGTCTGACTATAGAGTCACCTATGACTAGAGTGCTGGGTATGTTGTTATGCCTTATGGGCTGTGGTTGTATGGCACACTGACTTTGTGGGCTATGTGTCATTTGGGTTATGTTGGGGGGTGGAGGTTGCTTGTGTTTCTGCTTTGGAGGTCCCTGTTGCTTGGGCAGATTTTTACTGAGAGCCTCCATGAATGTAGGTGTGTGTGTTGTGCTTCTATGTGTGTGTTTTGGTGGTGTAGGTTTTGAGGGACTATGTGATGATTGTGGTGTGGTGCAAGTGTTTACCTTCTCCTCTTGACTGTCTAGTCCAATCTTGGGTGGAGAGAGCTTTGCCTCCAGTTTGGCTATATAAGTGCATCTCTCACAGGCTGTAGTGTTGGGTGGTAGGAGGAGAGGGTTGTCTGTGTACATGAGGCAATTGCTACATTGCCCCAAGTTGCCCAGATTCATTAGGTAGACAAGAGAAAACAGCAGGAGCTGACCCTTAGACATGCCTGGATAGGTGCTCATTTGTTAAGTACTAGAAACTGTTTTCCTCTAGACAGTGAGGAAAGTTGAGTGCTGTAGTAATTTCTAGCTTATTTAGTGCTTACAACAAGTTCTGAGCAAGTGCTGGGTTCAAAGAAACAGACTTGAGTGCTGAAAGTAAAAAAACTGGCTGGTTCTAAGAAACAAAATTAAGCTAGAAGGCTTACTTCCAACACAGAAAGGCTTGGGGGATCAGAAGCCCACAAACAGTCCTGGACACAGCACATCTGTATCCAGACTAGACTACCCACATGAAAGGCAGGAAACAAGCTTAGAATTTTTTTATAAGTGGACATTGAGAAAGGAGGAGCAGAAACTTAGTGGATTGGCCTTCTCAAATGTTCTCCCTGTATTAGGTAGAATGAGGTAATAACACTAGACTGGGAGGAGTGTCCCAGATCAAATTTACAGTAGGGGCGGGCAACTGCAAAGCCACCAACTATACAAACTGCAGAAATGTTTCTCACAGCAGAAAAGCAGCAGTGAGCCTTTAAATTAAAGTTTTAAACAGATAAAGGAGCCTCTAGAGAAAGCTTTTAACTGCAAACAAGTTATATGACACTCTCCTTGGCCAGAGATCAGGATTAAACAACTTAAACAGATGCTTAATAAAAGTGGACAATTTCCAGTTAATACCTCACACACAGTGAAACTAGCTAGAAAAGCATGCAGTAGACAAAGTGTTATAAATAACTCCAAAAAATAATAAAAAAACAGGATACTTAATGTTATATATTATAGATCCGAGTTTGCTCAGAGTCCTTCCTTCGATTATCTCAGTGTGAAATGGCAGAAATACTCACAAACTTAACTACTTAGGTAACAGAAAGCTGAAACCTGAGGCAACTTTAAAAAAAAAAAACTCAAAAGAACCAATGAGGTGCTTACTCTAAGCTGTAGTCCAGGTGACCCCAGCAGCCAATGACCATAAACAATCCCCTCTCACTGAAATGCCTAATGGCTTTGGCTAAACCAAGATGTCCTTGAACATGTGCTCAGACACACAGCCTCCACAAACACTAGGCCCAAACACAAGCCTGAATATGGACAATGCTACAAATATCCACACTACTTAAGTAGAAACAAACTGCAGAAATGTTTCTCACAGCAGAAAAGCAGCAGTGAGCCTTTAAATGAAAGCTTTAAACAGATAAAGGAGCCTCTAGAAAAGCTTTTAACTGCAAAAAAGTTATATGACACTCTCTTTGGCAGGAGATCAGAATTAAACAACCCAAACAGATGCTTAATAAAAGTGGACAATTTCCAGTTAATACCTCACACACAGTGAAACTAGCTAGAAAAGTATGCAGTAGACAAAGTGCTATAAATAACTCGAAAAAATAAGCAAAAAAACAGGATACTTAATGTTATATATTATAGATCTGAGTTTGCTCAGTGTCCTTCCTATTATCTATTATAAATACACTTCTGCTGTTACAACCCAAATGCTTAAAATTTAAATTGTACTTCAGGTTCACTTACATACAAAATTCCTTAATTGTGAATAGTAACTTCAAAATATCCAAAGCTGGATTCAAATCCTGCATTATTTGTGCTTTTACTCAGAACTTACCACATTAACACATTAAGATACATAGAATGTTACATAATAAGTATATTTTTTGCACTCAGTGCTCTCCATAGTTTTGACTAAGGAACACTGGTGCCAGTCTCATTTGTGCTACTGAAAGAAGGCCAAATTAAAAGTGTGAGTTTTTTTTTTGCATTGGGAAGTTAACTGTTAGTCAGTGATAGTCAACATCATATGTTCATAAGATCATAGGTGTATAGTAGGCTAACAACTGCAGGGGCCTTTTTAAGCCTATCTATGCATCCCAAATATCTGACAAGTTCTGGTACCCTTTGACAATTGTAAGTGGGGCTTGGGAAATGAAACATTTACAAGTAGGACCCTGAGAGATGAAACATTTACAGGCTGCCTGCATCCATTAGAGACATAGGTACCAAACTGGGGATGAATTTCCTGCTCCCCTTTTAATTGTCCAAGTTGCACTAGAATTGGGTTAGGGAGGAACTCTGGTTCCATGGACAGGGAGCCTGTTCCAGAGAAGGGGTTGTCTATAGGATACATACCTGTCTCTCCAGCAGGTCCTATTTATATCACAGGCAAGATATAAGTCTTTAGAATGGATAATTCTGGTGCTGCTTGTGGATTTTCAGGAGGTCCATCAGGGTGGGGTCCAACAGGTCTATGTTTTGCCATCGAATGGGATAAACATCAAATGATGAAACATCAAACAATAAGCACCAAAAGTTCACTCACTGAACTTTCATTTCATTGACAGGGTAAGTAACTACTTGCCCAACACTTCTCCCTCTCAAACATGGAAGTGTTTCAAACCCACCCAGGTGGGGGACCTTTGCCTCCATACCCCCTTACTATATATATCAACTCCAAGACTGCACTACAGTGGAGAAAATGGGTTTAAAACCATTCCTCGTGTGAGACAGAAAAGTGTTGGACAAGGAGTTACTTACCCTATTGATGAAATGAAAGTTCACTGAGTGAACCTCCAATGCTTAGTGTTCAGTGTTCAGACATTCGATGGTTAGCCCATTCAATGGCTGATAATAGACCCGGGTCCAACAATGCTTTGTATGCCAGCATAGATTTCCTCTCAACAGCCTTAGGAAAACAGAAAAAATGCAACAGATTAATGAGGAGCCCTCTCCTAGTGTAAATACATCTTATAAGTGAAAGTCAATGCAGTGGGTCTTTTGCTGACTTCAGATTGGCTGAACAGTACAAAGCTATACATGCAGTCATAGTATTTAAGCAATGTTAGAATTGAACCACCTACCTATCTAGTCACACAATTTAGAGAATATAGTATCACCTACTAGTGCCAGAGAAGTCTGACTGGACTGACATGCAATGTCAAGCATCGAGCAAAGGATTAAACCAAAAATAAAAGATTGAATCAGTGTGGTGATTTCTCAACTCTGTGGTCTGACATCATTAAAATATTCACATTAAGGATCTCTAATTTTCACACAGGCAGCATCGTCTGTAGAAGTGACCTGTAAAACCATGGCAGTACCATAAACCATTGACACGATTAACAGTGCTTGCCATATCAACATTGATATCAGGAGATAAAGAAAGTAGAGCACATATACTCAGCTTATTAATTCTAACATTTTGCATTCAGGAATCAATACACCCATATTGTCACAATTGAACTTTGTCCTTTCACAGTAAAAGTCTTGCTGAATGAGATATTTGTACAAGTTATGCTAATGAATCATGTCATGGTACAAACAAATGTCTGCAATACAAGATTGTGTTCTTCCCTTTCTTTTGGGAGCATTACTCAGCTTTGATTGCATTATAATTTACAATAATTTTGATGTTTTCTGTTTGTATATTTAATTTGCATATACTTGATATGGCTTACATACATTTTTAATCAGAGGCAGTTATCTTTTAACCATATTTTAGAAAGGTGGTATAAAGTTTATCTAAGTTAGTAAATGTAAGAAAATCTTTGCTGTAAGCCTATTTTCCCTGACACATTGTCTATAAGTGTACATCCCAGTAGCAGGAGTGTTAAAGACTTAATTAGTCATGCACTACTGCTAATAAGTCGCACTCAGAGTGCATTGCTCGACACAGTTTTGAATACTCACTCTTAAAATGCTAATACATGTACACAGCATCATATTGGTCCTCACACTATGTTTACTGCTCAGCACTTACATATTGAGTGATTCAGGAATGATAGTAATCTGACACCTGATTTACATATTCCATATGTCCAGAGGACTAAATCTACACAATATAAACAAAACCTGGGGCTATGGAACTTAATAGTATGAAAGACTGCCTGGATTCCCCAAGTACTTCAAAACTGAAAACACTGCTGTTTGACTGATCTGACTTGCTTGCATTTACATTCTTTTGGGAGAACTATATTATAATTCCTGTTGAGGTATCTTATGTTCTTTACAAGGAATGCTTACAGTTGTGATTTTGGTATGTTTTTCTAGCACATTGATCAAAGTCTGCAGTTTTCATAGTTGTGTTTGTAATGAAGGTGTAATACTTGCTGTTGCAATGACTCTCTTCTTCTGTTACCTAGGTTTCTGAAAACTTCTCTGAGAATGAAAACATGTTTCTAACTTAGGCAAAGGTTTTAAATGTTAAAGTTATATTTCTGAAAATGTTCTGTGGCAAGGTTGTTGTTTATGCTTGACATAACTTTTATTCCATTATGAAAGCTGTGTTATAGCCATTGTGGTTCTTTTTGTAATGAAGGTTTATCAGTTTCTATTACAATGATCATTGACTTGTACTACTTACAAGGGGTGTGTTCTGGCTACATGTCCTTAGGATTTGTTGACACATGCCTGACCTTATAAGCTTATTTTAGGACAAAAGTGCCATTTTATACTCTTGTGTCATTGCTAATGCTGTTATATATTCTGGACATAACCACATTTCTTTCTTCTTAGTCAGTTCTTTTATTGACATATAGGAGTTGGGGGATTTTACAGGTTTCTGCTATATGTCTGTATTTGGGTCCACTACAGAAGAATGAACGCTGAGAAGACCGAAACACACATAACCGACACCACATGGTCGACAATCAAAATGCCAACAATGGGGAAACGGTATGTCTCCGTAGTGCGGAATGGAAAGATTTCCATTCCTGCACTGTAGTGAGGTCTCGGAGTTGGTATATTAAAGATA
This sequence comes from Protopterus annectens, assembly GCF_019279795.1. Taxonomy (NCBI): domain Eukaryota; kingdom Metazoa; phylum Chordata; order Ceratodontiformes; family Protopteridae; genus Protopterus; species Protopterus annectens. The sequence continues at coordinate 368,794,173 of NC_056732.1, read as the reverse complement.
CGGGGGTGGCAGAGCCCCCCATGGGGGGGTGCAGAGGGGCATAGCCCCCCTGCTAGCACAAAAAAGGAAATTTTATTTTCCTTTTTTTGTTCAGTAATTACATTGTCAGTGTTTTGATTGTCAATCATGTGGTGTTGGCTATGTGGGTGTCAGTGTTTTGCACTGTCGTTCTTGTGTAGGTGATCCCTGTATTCATATATAGTCACTAGTTATAAATTTTTTAGCAATGAGACCTGCATAATAAATGTTTGTTTTATGCCCATTGTACATCAGCTTGTAAGCATACTGCTCCTGCTGATTTGTCTTATAGCAATTTTTGTATTTCAGCACAACGGTATGACACTTAAACCATCTGGGTCATGTAAACCCACATTTTTAGATGCTAAAAATGTGGTTATAGTCCAGGACCTTCACCTACATGGCTCGCACATCTTAGTGAAAATGTAGCTGGCAAACCCTTCTATGTCAGTGTCTGACAGCAGGTGGTTAATTATGTGAATGCTGTGGGTGGCCATATCCATGAGTATAAGGCTATTAGACATCAGCCAGTGATATCATTACAAATGTCAGAAAGAGAACCAGCGCTGTTGCAAGAGAATGGAGAGCTACTGGGGGGTCCTGTTACTGAACTGCCAATCACTAAGGAGGAGAGGTTCCTGTCAACTATAAGGGATCCAGAGAGATCAGAGGAGTTTTCCAGTGCTGTGATTGATGTGAGATCAAAGATGGAAGGCAGCCACATGGTGTCTACTGCTGATGTTCCAGGTATGTCATTAGGAGAGACCACTACATCTAAAATACAAAATGTCAACAGGACAAAACATCATCACCCTAAACATCGAAACCCATAACATTGAAAAAATGACTGCAAACTACACCTAACAACACTACTCCTTTCTAAACTCTAAAACAACCTATCCAACTAACATACTCAAAATAAAACCTTCTTCAGACACTGCCCCACCTGCACTCCCCACCCCCTACACATTAAATATACTAACTCTGATATTGCACTGCAGTGGAGAAAAGGTAAATTTCCGTATCCCCACTGTACCGTGATCTCCAAAACTTTCAAACATGCAAGTGTTTCCCACACAAAACACCTGAACACATCCAACACGTACACACATTTCCCCTCTTAGTATCTTGTCCCTCCAGCTTAGCCCCCACAATTCTTTAAACCTTATACATTGATTCATAAAAATAAAAAAATCACTTACCCATTTCTCAAAAACTAACAGAAAGACATCTCACACACACCACACTACAGTACTGCAAGTTACCTCCACCATGTTTCCTCTGTACAAAACTTCTTCTTCTTCTTCTTCTTCTTTCGGCTGCTCCCGTTAGGGGTCGCCACAGCAGATCAACTGTTTCCATTTCTTTCTGTCCTCTGGATCTTGGTCTGTCACACCAACCACCTGCATGTCCTCTCTCACCACATCCATAAACCTTATCTTAGGCCTTCCTTTTTTCCTGTTACCTAGCAGCTTCATCCTTAGCATCTTTTTCCCAATATACCCTGCATCCCTCCTCAGCACATGTCCAAACCATTGTAATCTTGCCTCTCAGGCTTTGTCTCCAAATCTTCCAACCTGGGCTGACCCTCTAATATACTTATTATCCTGTCCATCCTCGTCACACCCAGTGAAAATCTTAACATCTTCAACTCTGCCATGTCAAGCTCTGACTCCTGCCTTTTTGTCAATGCCACTGTCTCCAACCCATATAACATAGCTGGTCTCACTGCCCTCTTGTTGACCTTCCTTTTCACTCTTACTGGTACTCGTCTGTCACAAATCACTCCTGACACTCTTCTCCATCCACTCCATCCTGCCTGTACTCTCTTCTTCACCTCCCTTCCACACTCACCATTACTCTGAACTGTTGGTCCCAAGTACTTAAACTCATCCACCTTTGCCACCTCTACTCCCTGCAACCTCACCATTACTCTATCCTCCCTCTCATTCACACACATATATTCTGTCTTAGTCATGCTGACCTTCATTGCTCTTCTCTCTAGAGTATATCTTCACCTCTCCAGGGTCTCCTCTACCTGTTCCCTACTCTCACTACAGATCACAATGTCATCTGCAAACATCATAGTCCACGGGGACTCCTGTCTGATCTCGTCTGTCAACCTGTCCATCACCACTGCAAATAAGAAAGGGCTCAGAGCTGATCCTTGATGTAATCCCACCTCCACCTTAAATGCATCTGTCACTCCCACCGCAGACCTCACTGCTGTCATACTACCCTCGTACATATCCTGTACCACTCTTGCATACTTCTCTGACACTCCCGACTTCCTCATACAATACCAAACATCTTAAAGCAACACTACAATATAAAAACTATACAGCACTAATACAAGAACTAATTAAACTTTAAAAAAATGACATTCTAAATTTTC
>NC_056732.1:368756760-368789260 GCF_019279795.1 Protopterus annectens | reverse complement strand
GTAGCAGTAGTAGTAGCAGTAGTAGCAGCAGTAGTAGTAGTAGTAGTAGTAGTAGTAGTAGTACAGCCCTATTAAATAAGATTAACTGCGTGCTCAGTATTGTGTTTGGGCAATATATAGCTAGTTTCCTCTGTTGGATGTAATATTTTCATTTGCATCTTAACTAGTTATGCTGTATTTTTAGTTATTAGGGATGCATAAGTGTGTTTGATCATGTACCTATGTGGATGATGGTGGAATGTAACTAAACACTGTTGGTTAGCTTGAAATAGGTCTGCTTTAGCTTAAAGCACATGTTGCATACATGTGCAGGAAAAGTCCATTATAAACCTTTTAATAGCTTAATTGTTTTTATATTTTATGTTATATATATCATTTATAGGCTACTGCTGACATTCTTGCAAAATTGTGCAATGTTTTATCTTAGTAAAGTGCAGAACTTACAAATGAGGATAATCATTTATCTCTTCTTTACAGGTTCATCACTCACCTTGGTTCTGATAAGGTTACGTATTCTGGGCTTAACTTTCAGACTCACAGGACACCGCCAGTACATGACTAAGTAATTGTTGATAGTTTTGCATACATCACTGCTTCTGTTTGTACGTGCAAACTTTTTATCTTTTGACTTAGGTAGTGAGTGTGCACACTATTCTCTGTCTCTTAGCCATGGCCATAGACTATTATACATGCCTCCATCGGTCATGATCATCCCCAGCTACTGGCTCTTCATCTGACTCTCACCTGTGCCTGCTGGCCCTTTTTGTGGCACTGAGAACTGCAGTCCTTGACCCTATTCTCACTGCTGCAACTGGTTCCTAACACACTGTCAGTATTATTTATTTACTTATGTATTTATTATTTAACATTTGTTGACTGGGATAGTCCAACTGAGCCTAGGCCCTTTTTCAGCAGAGGCCCAGGAATTAAAGCTCCACTTACAAAAGAACAATTTAACAACAGTGTAAAATAATGCAATGGAATGCAATAATGCAATAGTGTAAAAATACAAAACAAAGCAAACATTCTGACCTACAGGTATGTCTATTAGCAATATGTATATTTATGTAGTAATACCATTAGCATTTAATATTTTGTAAGAGGTAGCTGGGTCATACTGCAGAGCACCTCCTGATGAATCTATACATCAGAAAAGTGATTTCAGCAAACCAAAAATATGCTTTATCTTATTTATGATCTGAACATGTGCATCATTTTAACCTTGCTCATTGAGGTTGTGTGGGTTTTCCATGGATATCATGAGCCAACATTTCAGTGCATAACCTGCATTTCCATTAGATGCCCTTCTTTAAATTTCCCCTGGAAAATCTTAGGTACAGATCACAGGTGTGCCTTATGTGGAAACCATGTGAACTGCCAGGGTTATCTGTCCACACATTATAGATCATCCCTTGTGCATTGCAGACCACCTGAAAGTTAATAGAATGATGGCCTTTTCTGTTTGCGTTCCTTCCTCCATTTCACAAGTTGGAGCTTTTACTTCTGTGTGTGTACAGTCTATGGCCTCCAGAACCTCAGGAAAATGTGCTATGACACAGACATTTTGCATGGTGGTAGCTATCTCCTTTGAAGTACATGGAAACCAAATATGCTTCCTTACATGTTGCAGCATTGCATTGACTAATTTGTGTAATATTGTTAAGGCTGTGGCTTGTGACACTTCCAGTATGACTTTTGTTGGTCTCTGAAAAGTGCTTGTAGCTAATATACATCATGCTACACATACCTTGGTTTCCACTGGGATGGGTGCTCCATGATTCCCATTCAGTCACAGGTGAAGGTGGGAAATGTTGACTATCTAGTCTACAATACCCATTCACCCTGTAGCAGTCTATTACTTCTATCTAATGACATCCATGAAAGGTCAAATGTGGTCTGAACACTCTACTCCTTCTAAACCAAGGGCTGGCAGCAGCAGAATCTATATTAAAGCTTGCTGCACATGCAGATTAATGATAAGACCACCATCCCCTTACATTTTCTATTTCTCTTTGTGGCTGTATTTCAAACTATATTGAAATTAAGGGCTAAAGAAAGCTCAGCTCATAGGCATGCATTTTTCATATGTTCCTGAATCACTCTGCCATGATGATTTGCTTAATTAGCATGTAATTCAACTACTTATTCCTTCATTAGCCTATTCTGCTGCATACCCTTGCTTTGCAGCTAGTCGCAATGTATACAGTTCTTTAATGAACTGCAAACAGGGTGCTTGTTGCTGCTCATTTCACAAACTGTCTTATTGCAAACTGTAGGCATTAAGAATCCAGGCTACTGTGTAGGTTTTTGTGGACTCTAGCTCATATTTTAAAAATATGAGCTCAAATATTGTTTGGTAGAATTATAGGCATTTGTTGAAAATTATTAAAGGAAAAAATCGTATTTTTTTTCTGTTTTCATTTTAGCTAACTGATTGCTGTGCAGAATTGTAATTTTTAACTATGCAGAATTTTAGTATGAAATTTTAAGGGTAGTCATTTTATGAACTTTTTATCAAACTGTTGTGTGTCATTGTAACTGCTGTCTTGCACTCTTTTTCAGAAATAGCACTTAAGCATACCTTGTGACCTCTTAGAGCAAGAAATCTAAACAAAGCCATATATAAAAGTTGGACAAAGGCCCAAAAATAGGGATCTTTTTTAAATATTGCTCTTATAATCTTAGAAAGTTGATAGAATAACATGTTTTGCATTAGCATTGATTTTCTGAAGGTTATGAAGTCTGAAACTCAAGTGTCTGTCATTATTTTCTAACATCAATCTTTAATAATTTGTCATTTGCCAGAAAACCACAATTTTATGAAAAGTGGACCAAAAATATAAAGCAAAAATCTAGATATTCTGCAAACATCTGTACAGTTGAAAGGTCTGCACTCTAGATCTAGATGGCAATGCCATTGTTACATGAACAGCATGTTGAAGACATGAGGTTAGGGAGCTGACCTCTGGAAGAGTTATTAACATTTGTTGAAAGCAATGTTAAAACAGTAGGCTTCTCATTTTAGCTAGCTAATTGCTGTGCATGGTTATAACTTATTAAGTGTGTGAAATTTTGTTATAAAAATTATCGAGTAGTTATTTTAGGGAACTTTCTGTCTAACCTCTGTGTGCCAAAGCAAAGTTTCATTTGTAAATGTCATTCTACAGTAGTTTTCAATAATCACATTTTATATCTGATTTGCACAAACTCAATGTCATAGGTGAAGTTTGATGGTCCATAGACAGAATGTTAAACACCAAAGCTGACAATGTTAGGTTTTGGAATAGGGATATGTATTTTTAAATAATAGTATTTAAAAAGTGCATTTCATGTTCTATCAGATTTCTAGTGGAGCCATGTTGTTTACAGTTTCCTTGGGAATACATTTTTTTTCCATTTATTGAAGGCATTTTCAACATTTTGCAAAATGTATATGAAAGATGGCTGCAGAGTCTTCTTTCATTGCAGGTCAGAGTTAGTTGTGAAAGAAAAAATGGGTATCAGTATGATTGGAAGGTTATGAGGGAGAAAGGATCTCTGATTGAATGTAAGATGTAGGTAGTCTGCATTAACATACTGTTTCATATGAAATGCATTTGATGCACAAGTAAGTAATAATATAACTGGCTTGTGTTCATTTAGTGTGTGTATGTGTATCTGTATCTATAGTTATTTATCTACCTGTCCATCTATATTTGACTGAGTTCCATGAAAGTTTAGCATTTTGCATAAATGGAACACTGATCAAGTGTGGGTAAGGTAAATGTGGATTTGGGGAACTAATGTATTCCTAAGTAAACTGTAAACACTATGGCTCCAAAGATCCATAAAAAATTAAATGAGCCACCATTAAGACCTATAGTTGCCAGTGGTTCCAAATAATGTTGCATATATAAAGGATAGCTTTGATTTTCTGAAGAAGATAGAAACATCGAAGTTAATGAAATGGATTTATTGGTAACTTTGGCTATTAATTCTTTATATACCATGATCTCGAATGAGGAAGGTATGGAAACTATAAGAATTGAACTTTTAAGAGCAACATTTTTTTCCTCTGGTACTATAGGATTACTGATGGAAATTATTGATTTAGTATTGAGTTATAATTTCTTGGTGTTTTATGAACAAATGTATGTTCAAACAAATGGAGTAGCTATGAGTGCAGCCTTAACCCCAAGTTATGCAAATGTCTTTATGCAGGGGTGGGAGACAGTGAATATACTGGATAGTGAATTTAAGAAATACATAGTTAAAATTGTCCATTTCATTGATGATATCTTTTTAATATGGAGGGGGTCAGTTAAAGAACTAGAATAATTTATTAAGTATGCAAATAATGTCTGTTCATATTTGAAATTTATGCATTATTATGACAAGAAAAGAATGCATTTTTTGGACCTTACCATTTACAAAGAAAATAATAAATTAATATCTAAAATATTTAAAAAGGACTTTCAGAATAACATGTATTTACAATATTCAAGTCTGCACCCCAAAAGAACAAAAATGAATATAGTGAAAGGTCAGTTAAAAGAATAAGTAATTTAACTAAAAATGAGAATGAGTTTTTGGAAAAAGCAAGGAATTTCTGTATGAGGATGGTAAAAAGAGGGTAACCCAGAGGAGAAATAAGAGACCTACTACAAAGTGAGGTTAATAGTAGAGGTAAAATTAATGAAATAGAGAAACAATGAAAGAAAACTATTACAGGACAGTAGTGTTGATTTGAAAGCTATAAAAAGTATATTAGCAGAAATTAGGGGATACACAAAGATAATAGTGAGATTATAAATAAAATTGGTATGGAACCAAGGTTTGTTCAAAAAAGAGCAAAAAACTATAACAATTTCTTCCAAAGGAAGCTTAATAAGTCCAAACCAGTTGAAAGCAAAAATGGAATGATAAAATGTCTTAATTGCAATATGTGCAATTATTTATATACTGAATCCAGTGAATTAGAGGTGGAAAACTATAAGGTAAAAGTGTCAGGAATGTTTATGTGTAAAATTAAGAATGTAGTTTATTTAATAATATGTTTGGAATGTAAGTCCTTCTATGTAGGTAGAACCATGAGAGAGCTGTATAGAAGGATTTATGAACATAAATATGCCATTGCTAATGGAGATGAGAAAAATGCAATGAGTAAACATTACAAAGAGAATAAATGTAAGATTAATTTTAAATATCTAGTGTTAGAGGTTTTGAAGAACGTTAGTAATATAATAAATATAGAAAAAGAGTAAGGATGGCTAGAATATTGCTGGCAAGTTAGATTAAATTCATGTTTCCCACCAGGTTTAAATAATAGAGAGGAATGTATGTATTTAAAAAGAAATGGGTTGAAACATTAAGTATTTTTATAAACATTTAACATTAAGTTTTTTTATAAATATTATGAATGAAGTTAGGTTTTATCATATATTGGTGCTTTTTATCATGTGATAGGGAACTGTATCATGTGATTCTAAAAATTTTATTTGAATTAGTAGGATTAATTAATTAACCTGTCTGAAGAAGTCTCTGTATTAATGAGAAAAGTTGAAAGCGCTTACTAACAGATACTGCAATTTTATTTCTTATTTTCATATCAGTTGTTGTGAATATGCTGCATTTTTGGAGAATACATGAGAAAGGAAAACAAGAAGCTGAGGGAGAGAATAAACTAGGTGAAGAAGAAACTGTAGAAGAAGAAAAATATGGAGGGGGAAATGAGGAGAGAGAGTACATGCAGGAAGAGAGGGCAGGAGAAGGGACTGATAGTAATAATTTTTTAAAGTTGTAGCCAGTGAAAAATTTGATTCTAAGGATCAAAAATTATTTGTACATAGATCTAGGGAAATATTCATTTGGAGAAACAGTAAAAATAAGAAAGTGAAAATTAAAAGAATATTTCCCTTAAACTTAAGAAGAAGGAAAAGCAACAATTTTAAAGTACTTTCACTAAATGTGAACAGTATTATTAACACTTTAAAGGACAGGGATACTGGAATGGTATACTAAATGTGATGTGGATGTTATTCTGTTAGAAGATATAAGATTCTTGACAGATGAAAAAAGACTGCAAACAGAAAAATTGTGGGGTGGAAATATAATATGGATTTTAGAATGTGAATATTGTTCTGGAGTGACTTTTTGTGTAAAACAGCAGTAAAAATGCCAGATGCAATACTGGTGAGGATAGAAAAGTTAATTGTTGTAGATGTGAGGCAGAGAGAATGTGTTTATACAATTAAAGCATTAAATACATATATATATATATATATATATATATATATATATATATATATATATATATATATATATAACTAGCAAGGAAAGAAAATATTAGACTTTGTGGTGGTTAACATGAAAATTATAACTGGAGGGGACTTTAGTTGTGATTTAAGGAGAAAATATAAAAAAAAAAAGAAAGATATAAAAATACAGGATATCATAAATTGTGTTAAATTTGCTATATGGAAGAAAAGTCAATGGACTTATAGAAGGGGGGTCACTTGGATCTGAAATTGATTACTTCGTATTATCAGAATGCTTGGCGGTAGCAGATGGTGATACAGTTCAGACCATTTGGCAGTATGGATGGAGGTGATGAAAGAAAGAGAGTGTATTAAAAAAATAAGAAAGGGAATAAAAAGAATAAATGAGAAATTATGGAACAAAATTGGAAAGTGGGAAGTATTGTAGTTATAAAAGGATCATATAATCATGAAAGACTTCTACAAAAACTGGTCAGAATGGGGGATTTGATTTTAAAATAGTAAAAAATTGTTTTTTTTCAATGGCAGGATGATGTAAGAAAGGAAGAGAACATATTAGAGAAGTTACAGAATAATTCAAATGAATATTATGGTACGGAAAAAGAAATATATAAAAGAAATTGAGAAAAAAGGTATTGCTCTTTAGGCAGAGATAAAATTTACAATGGAGAAGGGAGTAGGTATCTGCATATTTGGATAACATAGTAAAGGGGACTATTAGTATAATTAGGGAAATGAAAATGTAAAAGGAGAGATAAAAAGAACATGAGCAAATTTTCAGTATTGTAGTACAGTATGTGTAAAATATGTAAAATAATAAAAGGAAGAAAAATAAGAGAGAATGGAAAGTAAAATCCAGAATGAGTTAATGAAGAATTTTATGAAGAACTTAACACAGTGGATGTTAATATAGTATCAGGAATAGATGGTAAAGGGTGTGCAATGTAAATTAAATTAATGGATTGGCAAGGAGAGTATTTTGTACATATACCAAATGAATGGTTAAAAGAAAGGTTTGTATATGAAGAGTTATATAATGGGATATTAAAACGTATATGGAAGAAAGATGAGAAGAATAAATAATACATTGGAGACCTATTGCAGTAAATAACACATAACATTTTTATGAGAATGATACAGAGGAAAATGGAAGGAATGATGAGGGATATTATGAAAAAGTATATATGCTATAAAAGGGAAGGGATTGTTTTTGGTTGTAAGAGCAATTGTGTATTATAAGAAAAATGGAGAATGTGAAATTTATGGCAGGTAATAGTAACAAGGCATTTGATAAAGCAGGACAAGATGCTTTGTGTGATGTTATGGAAAAGTATGGAGTAGGTAATAGAATTAAGAGGTTGCTTATGCCAGCATATCAAAATGATAGAGTAAGACTGTTAGTGAATGGATGACTAATTAAAGAAATATACATGAAGTGTGTTATAAGACAAGAATGTCCCTTCAGTGAAATATTGTTTGCATTGATGGTGAATGCGACAGTGAGTGGAGTAGCTTATAAAATGAAAAATGCTAGATATGTGATGCAAAAGGAGGTAGTGATTCCAATAGTTTTTACATACATAGGCAATTTAGTTGCAGTTGCTAAGAACAAAATATGGATGAGGGGAAGTGTTGGTTTGTCTGAATAAGTGTTTAAAGGAAGTGGGAATGACCTTGAATAAAGGTAAAAGTAAGGGTTTGGATGATATAGTGAAAACTGTGAGTGTGTATTTTTCATTTAATGAAGTGTGTTTGCTAAGGATAAAATTTGTGGAAAATGGTGTAGTTATGATGCAAAAGAATGGTTTGATAAAAGTAATGAAAGATATATGTCTTCTATGGAGGACATACAGATTAGAGTCCAATAAAAAGCTGTATCTGGTAAATTCTGTGTTAATGGAAAATAACATGTGTCATATGCTTATATAACTAATAAAAAATGTGAACAGGAAATTGTGTAATTGGTATTTTTTTCATATGGGGCTCTAGATTAATCCCAGTATAAAGAGGTATGTTATATATGAGTGAAGATAGAAGGGAATTGGGGTTACTAAATCCAGTTGTTTATTCTGCCTTCTTAAACCTGTATATAGTACTAAAGTTAGAAAAGTAAGAAAATGAGAAATTAAGAGTAAGAATGTTTAAATATAAATACAAAAAGTTCTAGAAGATGATAAGCACAAGAAAAAGAGAAAAAAATATGTAAATGAAAAAATTAAAAGTGATCAAGAAAGAAATACTGACATGGAAAACAAAAAAATGGTGCTATAGAATAAGATAGAAGGATGTGGTATAATAACGTGATGAAACAATATTTTTATATAAATCCATGGGAACATTTACCAGAAGATGTGATTAAAGGCATTAAAGTATGGAAAAAGTGGTGTAGCAAGATAGTAGAGCATTAGGATTTTCTATGGATACTGGTAATAAGTTAACAGTAAAGAGGAATATGCCATATAAAAAGTAATTTCTCTTTTTCTTATGCTCATCATCTTCTAGAACTTTTTGTATTTATATTTAAACATTCTTACTCTTAACTTAACTCTTAACGACGGACCCCGTGAACTACTGCCCCATTAGCCTGACGAGCCTGGTCTGCAAGGCCATGGAGTGTATCATCGTGGAACTCATAAATAAAGACAATGGTAACCTCCAGACTCTGGACCCTACCTAGTTTGGATTTGTAAAAGGCAGATCATGTCTCCTAAACCTGATTGACTTCTTTGAAGCAGTCACCAAAGCCATAGATGAAGGTAAAATGGTTCACACAGCTTATCTAGATCTCGCCAAGGCTTTCAACACCATCCTCCACTCTGGAATTATAGATAAGCTCACTAAACTAGGTATAAATCCCTATGTCACAAGATGGGTTGCCAACTGGCTCACGGACAGAACCCACACTGTGAAAGTAGCGGATTCCAAATCCGACATCAGACCAGTGACAAGTGGAGTACCACAGGGTTCAGTCCTGGGTCCTCTTCTGTTTGGTATCTACTTCTCTGAAGTGCAGGCCAACACAGAAGGTCTTTATTAACAAAGTTTGCAGATGACTGCAAACTAGGAGCCATAATTGAAACTCCTAACGATGTGGACAAACTACAAAAGGGCCTCACTGAGACAGAAACCTGGTGTCAAAGCTATCGCCTGAAGCTCAATGCCAAAAAGTGTATTGTCATCCCCTTTGGTAAAAACTCTGTACCCATGAACTACCACATAGCTGGTAGTCTACTTAGTGCCGAAAATGTGATAAGAGACCTTGGGACACAGGTGGACCGTAGTCTCTCCTTTGATAATCACATTGCCACAGTGGTCAGGAAATCCTTCTAAGTGCTCATCTCATCACAAAAGGATTCTCATCCAGAAAAAAAGAAGTCATTGTTTCCCTCTACTCATCACTCATTAGACCCATTATAGAGTACAATGCCCCTTTTGGTATGTACCTCACAAGACATCTACAACAACTGGAAAGACCACAGAAGTACCTCACAAAGAGGATTACTGGCCTCAAACAGATGCCCTATGCAGACCGTCTCAAAAAACTACAGCTTTACTCCATCGCATATCGCCTACTCAGGGGCGATCTCTGCCTAACATACAAAGCTATGTCAAACCCAGAGCTGTTGGACATGCTCCACTTAAAGAAATCCCAATCCCTCCGAGCTACACGCTCTAGGGACCTAAACCTTGTCACCACAATAAACAGAACATGCTGGAGGGATAGATTCCTGTCCCAGAGACTTCCCATACTCTGGAACAGACTACCTATCTACGTCAAACAGAGCTCCTCATTAGCACTCTTCAAGAAAAATCGTAATAATTGGATAGGAAATGGGAAATTCACCCCAGGGATCACTTCTGTGGCTCTGCTCGACAGGGGCACAGGAAAATAATTTTCTTGGGTGGCGAAAGCCAGGGTACATTTTTTGGCTAGGCTTGTATGAGCCCTAGGGCTGATAGCCTAGTACCTACCTATGAGTCTATGAGCCTATGAGTGTGTTTATTTTGTGGTGAGGAAGAGACAGCAGAGCATGTTGTTTGAAATATAAAAGAGTGGTGAAACTGAAAAACGTTATGGGAAGACAATATTTTTGAAAATATTAATGACAATATGGATATGAATGTAGTTATGTATCGATATTATAAGAACAAGAATAAAGAATATTTTGCAATAGTAGATAAGAATTTATTTTATTTAGTATGGGTTATTTGGAACGAAAGATCGAATAAGATTTTGTTTAATGGGAAATGGAATTGGTAGATACATTGTGAGATGTCTGCTTTATGTAGAGTGCCTTAAAGTCCTTTCCCTCTACTCAGTCTCCTATAGATTGCTGAGATCTATGCCTGGCTAACAAGGCATCAGCAAACCCCACACTTAATGAATCTCCTGCATATTCATAAGTCAAATAGTGCCAGAAATACAAGGTCTAAAGACCTGAATTGTGTCTATGACTTAAACAGAACATGCTGGAGAGACAGATATGTGAGCCAGAGACTGCCACTCCCATGAAACAGACTTCACATCCATGTGAAGCTGAGTTTATCTATTACCCAATTTAACTGCAGTCTAGACCAGTGGATGAGGAATAAGAAACTCACACTGGCTCTGGCATCCATTTTCCTTTTGGTCAGAGGTAGCTTATAAATGCCTGACCCTCAATGCCTTATTTGGATACAGGATGTCATTATACTTTCAGAAAAACGTGGCTAGACTTAGAAACCCCCCCCCGTGTCATTAGTAACAATCTATGAATCTATGAATCAATGTAAATTAGGTTATAGTTGTGGAAGAATGAGTGGGAGTCAGTTATGGAAGAATAACAATGAAGATGTTATAAGAAAAATGATATTTAGTAAAAAATTAGAAATGTATATATTTAAACGGATATGTGTGTGTGTGTGTGTGTGTGTGTGTGTGTGTGTGTGTGTGTGTGTGTGTGTGTGTGTGTGTGTGTGTGCACTCGCATGTGTGTATGTCTCTAAATATGTAAATTTTGTATATATGTAAATAATGTTTCTTTATGTTATATTAAATTAAGAACCTTTACTCTTTTCAGTAAGTGCAGTGGGATCTTTTACATCAACCTGAACTACCACCAGCTCAGGCCGATTGGGGCCTCAGTTTAATGTCTCATCCACAGAACAGTGCACTCAGGAGTACAGCACAGTTATGCTGCACAGCTGTCTGAGTAAGATTCACGTTGGAGCTGGATGGGTCTGCAAAGCTCAGACAGCAGATCACTTCTGACAGAAAACACTGCAATGGCCTCAGAGCTGATTCTCACAACAGTTAATGATGTCAGCAATTTTGCACAAAAAAAATCAATTTACTGTTTTATAAAACAAAGAAGTAAACATTTTTGCTACACTTGTATTCTTTTAAGTTCTTAATATTTGCTTTTCATTCCCTTTTCCTTTGACACAGGAATAGAGTTTTGACAGTTTCTTTTGTGAACTGTAAAATCACATTGAAACAACATATTTGCTTGTGTAGGCATTTGAAAAACTCTTACTATGCACATTTTATGCATGCTACTATTTTGTACTAATAATTTATAGATACCATGATGATTCAGCATTTTGAATCATGCTAGCCTGTTAATGTGATCTTTTAAATGTCCAGGTCTATTTTTTCCACTGATCTGGAAGCATTTACAGTATTTGTTAGTAACATTTATTAATTTGTATTTTAAAACTTTAAGATGATTTTAAAAGTTTTAAAAAGGACTAAAATATTTCACAGTAACCTTTTAGCTAACAAAATAAGTAATATTTAATAACAATGCTTGCTTTGTTGTCAGCAGTAACCCTACAGTCTGTAGATTAAGTGCAATGTATTATTTGCTGAAAAATATGACATGCTTTAAATAGATCTCAGTAATTTTAAAGGTGCTGAAAAATTACCTTAGAAAATATAGTGTTCTGATAGGCTAAGGAGTTACAAAATGGACATTAATAGTATAGAAAGGGTACTACTGTGATCTTTGCATAAAGTTGTTAGAAATTAACTTGCTTATGCACATTAAAGTAAAACAGAGAGAGTCTGAACTATAGAATTTTATACTGCTGTGTGCATTATCGTGAAGTAGGTTATAGTACAGAAAATTAGTCAGCTCAGTAATGACCACATTTAAAAAAATACATTTCAGTTTAAATATAATTACAAAGTAATTTATATAAGCAAGCTGTGCATGAAACAGTAGCAATAATGTACGATACTCAATTACATTCTATAATACCGAGAAAGGAAATGCTGCAGAACAGAAAGAGAGACATCTTATAAATATGGAAGCACTGACAGCAAAAGTAAAGATACATACTCAAGGACTCTGAACATTTCCTCAGACTTTGTGCTTCCCTGGGCAATGTGGTAGAGCTGTCTCTTTTTAAGGTCATCATGTCTTTGATGTCATTGGTCCCCTGTTCTGGGTTGCCTTTTGTTTGGCTTAAGTTATCTGCCAGGTCAGATCATACATCTATTTTTCTAAATGGGTCACTCTGAGACACCACCAGCCTTTCTCTTTACCTGGTGGTGTAAAGGTGGTGAAATATTTTAGCCTCCTTGCTGTACCAGCGGGAGGCTCTGCCCTGTGTTTTGACAGAAGCCATCCTCTCAGTCTACAGTCAAGAATCAAAATAGTTGTAGTTCTCTGAAAGTTTGACTGACAGGGTGTGAACCATGCCTGAACATGACTATAGGCAGCTCAGATAGCTGCAAGGTTACAAACTGCAGAGCAAAGCATGGCCATGCATATAGACAAGTCAATGAAAAGTGCATGAGCAGTGTTTATACAGCTTACTTATGTATCTACGAAGTTGTCTGTAATGATGTTCATTATATCTACTGCTGCAGTAGCCCTTAGGCTATATAAGATGTTTCCTGCTCGGGAAACAATGACTGGCCAGCTTTAAAAAGCTCAGTCCCCCCTCTACACACACACCCAAATACTCCTTTACTCGTACTGCTGATTGGCTAATCCCATGGAGGGTAATCAACAATCAGAGTAAAGCTTTCTTCAGTACTTTCTTCCAACTCAAGAAGAAGCATCTCCTGGACTTCTCTAAGCAGCAATCAGCCTAGAGTTTCATTGTTTGTCTTTCGGCTTTTCCTGGTAAGGGGTCGCCACAGCGAAACTCCGGTCCGCTAATGATTGGCAGTAGATTTTTATGAAACACGGAGGTGCCAGCTCGACGCTCAACCTTCAACAAAGGCACATTTACGCACGCATGTCTTTCAAATGCTACCCAACCGTGGGGAGGACATGCAGACTCCACACAGAAGGCACTCCCAAGCCCAGCCGAGAATTGAATGGGAGAACCTCTTGCTGTGAGGTAACAACGCTACCGCTGTACCACCGCAAATAGCCTAGAGTTTCATTATTGACAGATAAATCCCTCTTGAGGAACCCCACAACTCAGAAAATTATAGCCCTTTTAAGAAAAATAACAACTTACCTCTTTTTTGACTAAAAATGATATTTCCCCCTTAAGAAATCAGGTTATTTATTTATTTATTTTTGACAATATTGGAGGTTTCCTGTCAGGGACAGCTAATTTGGACTTAGAGTGCTTATGTTAGTATTTGGAACTCTGTTTTTGAAAACTTGCGTACCGTTTGTGTAAACTTTGAATTTTGTTTGACAGAAGAAGCTTACAGAGAAATGGTAGGAAATGTTCTGTCAGTCTAATGCTTATGCTTAGTACGTTACATCCTACTCAACATTTCGATTCTGTCAGTGCATGTGTGTTTAACTGCTTAAACAGTATGACAAGGAAAATCTGTTCTACTTTTATCTTTTATAACCTAAGGGACAGGGCAAAGTGGTGAGAATGTATAGGTGCTGCTTGTAAACACTGTGACAACTTACCTTTCAGCCTACTCACTTCAACAATGCTTAATGCTTTTGGTGCTTCTTTCCTGGTTACAGCATGGATGCTTACTCTGGTCCAGCTGTCTATTTTTCTGCCATACCTAGAAAGAAAAATCACTTGCCAAGGAATTCTTGCAATTGTTGTAGACTCAGTATATACTTCAGCTGATAGTGAATGAACCTGTCGTGGCCATTTGTTGTTTCTCAGACCACTTACTTTCATCTTTGGTTTCCGCTGTTATAGTCCTTTTAGCCAGCATGAACTGTGGCTCAGATTCATCCTCTTTATCTGTTCCAGAGACTGATATGTGCAAGGGAAACTATATTCTCTTGATCTGGGAGACACTCTGGGAGGTTCGTCTCTTGGTAACTGGGGCAAGAGACCATTAGATTGGCAAATGTCCCTCCTTTAAATTGATCCTCTGCTGCTGGAACAAACTCTTATCAAGTAAAAACAAAAAGTTAAACATTGCTCTTCTAACAAAGTTATTACTACTAACAAATATGAGTTCCTTACCTTGGCTAGACAGGCATTACAAGCAATAAATCCTGGCAGAAGCCTTTTCAGAGTGGCATTGTCTGTCATATTATTCTGAGGAAACAACATCTGATGATTTTGATTTTGACAAAGATAGGTCCTTTTGTCCTGCAAATTTTCAACCCAGCTTTCTGAATGTGAGGAAAATGAATTTTTATTTAATCAGACCATTGCCAGGATGAATGAGGTATTTCTATGTGAATTAAGAATGATCCCCTTCAACTGCGGAGACATTATATACTACAAATGGATATACCACATTCCACACCTATCCCTACTATATTTGCTGCCCTAGAGGATATGTTGAATGCTGCCTGATACCCAGCCATCAATCCTTAAAAAAAATAAATAAATAAATAAATAAATAGTAAAGGTACCACAGGACAATTAATTTATGTTCCCTCACCTTAAGTCAGACCCTGATGCCATTTCCACCATGTTGCATACTAGCAACAGACTGGTGCTCAATACCAGCCTTTCTCCTAGTGTTAAGGAGGATATAGTGTTAGATCATATAGATAAAAGAATGTTTTATTCTTCCACTTCAGCATTCAGAAGTTTGAATTACCAGGAATGCATGTGGGAATTCATGCTGTGTCCATATGGACAGACACTCTGAGGTTAATTAGCTTTCTCTCTTCCTACAGAAGAAAGCTCTTTCCTTAATTAAACTGTTTCTGGTATTTCTCAGGTATCTAAACATGCTTTGAAGAGTGTGCATGATTTTGAAATACTGTGCATAGGGCAGTTGTTACTGCTACAGTGTTGAGAAGGTTTGCCTGGGTATGTAACCAAAAGTTTGCTGATGAGGTTAAAGGGTGAACTCCTGGGTTCAGCTTTAGATAAGGACATATTGTTTGGCTCTTCTGTTACCCAGGTTCTCAAACAATATGATGAAAGATGGAAATTAATTAATGGAGTTTCTAAGATATTTTAATGTTCCCCAATGCAAATCTGGTATGCCTCCCTCTTTCACGAAAATGTAAAATATGCAAAACCAGTCCTTTTTTCTCAAACAAAATGTATAGAACAGTTGGCTGGAGGGTAGCAACAATAAAAAACAAGGAACTATTCCGAAAATAGGAAAGACCAACAGTACAGAAGGACTATGCCAGCATTCCTTTCCCTCTCCCCTCTCCCTCTTCAGTATCTCTTCAAATCTGTTTCCAAAAACTAGCCTTCAATGTTCCCCTTTGGCAAAAAGATTGTCTTGGACTCTTGGGCATTAAAAGTGGTGCAGGAAGGCTAAACATGGCACTGGACACAGAAACCTCCAATACCTTCCCACCCTCCAAACCAAAAAGATTTTTTTCCTCATATTCTTCAGTCTTTGCACACTCAGGAAGCCCAATAATCAATGCCTTTACCTGAAAGGGACAAAGGTTTCAATTACAGAATTTATTCTGGTACCAAAACTATGACCTATTGGATATGATTACTAGATCTTTCATTTCTAAAGCTTTATGTGAAAGTTCCAAAGTTCAGAATGTTAACCTTACAGAACCTGTTACCTCTTATTCCCCTCATGAGTTAATCAGTAACTTTAGACCTAAAAGATGCTTACTACCATATTCCCATAGACATAGTCTTCAGGAAATTTCCAAAGTTCTCTCTTTCTGTGTCACATTATCAGTTCTCCATTTGCCCTTTGGTTTATCTACAGCTCCAAGGGTATTCACAAAATGCCTATCTCCTCTCATAACTTTTTGCAAACTGAATGGAATTACATATTTCCTTATTTACATGACTTGTTTACTTTTGCAGAGTCTTTATCCAAATGTCAAGTGACATTAACATGAGCTATGTCTGTTTTGCCCTATCTGGGCCTTCAGATAAATATTGTGAAATCCCCCTTGACTCTGTCTCACAGGATGGTGTTCAGGGATGCCTTATAGATTATTCTCTTTAAAATGCCTTTTTAACACAACACAAGGTAGATCTTTAACTGGATTTTTTCCTGAACTTCTCCAATCAGTTTCAGACTTCTGCAAGAGAATTCCCTATGATCCTAGGGTTCATTGCTTCTATGATTCTCATGCTAAGTCTTGTCAGATTACACTTGAGAAAGATACAGTTGTTTTTAAAAATCACATGGACTCTACAAATAAATTCTATGGAGTATCAAATTACAGTTTTAGGGAATATAAAAAGGGAACTGCTATGGTGGAGACAACAAATTCAACTGACCACAGGACTTTCCTCCTCTCCTCATAACCCAGTCCATTCCATCATCACAGACATGTCAGATTTACTTGAGAAGTAGTTTCCAAAGAGGTAAAAGTAAGAAGCCTATGGAATATTTCAGATAGACCAAAGCACATCAGTTTAAAAGGAATATTGGCTGTGATCCATGCCTTGAAGTATCTCCATCACCTTTGGTCTCCTGGACCAAGTGGTTACAGAGAATACCACAGTCATGTGTTATATAAACAAGCATGGAGGTTCAAGGTAATACCCTTATGCAGGATAGCAGTGATAGCTTGGGAATAAGCTCTTCTGCATTTATTAATATTTCAAGAATCTTACATTCTATCAGAGTAAAGCATAGTGGCAAACAAGCTGAACAGGACCCGGAAGGATCCTTTCAAATGGAAACTGAATAAGGACATCTTCTAGGAATTGATCCAGTTGCAATGAAGACCTCAAATTGATTTGTTCACCACCTTTCAAAGAAGAAAACTAGACAAGTTTTGTTTCTGGGCTTCCTGGAAGCAAGCCTGAAAAATAGATGCATATTCATCTCTTGGAAAGGAATGTTCCTTCGTGCGTTTCTACCTTTTCCACTGATTCCCAGGGTAATACTGAAGATTCAAAAGAATACCCCAAAAATAATTGTGGTGACCCTCTTTTGGTCCAGGCAACTTTGTTTCTCCCTTCCTATGGAACTGGCCAAGGGCAATTACCACATGCTTCCTCATAGACTGGATCAGTTCACACAAGGGGAGTTTGATACACCCCATTATCAATCAACTTCAACTGACTGGTTGATTCAGTTTTAATACCTTTTAGGTACTTATTTCATGAGGATGTGCAGCAGGTACTAAAGAAAGCCTGGTACTAGAAAATCGTATGTTTGAAAGTGGAAGCAAGTTTCTAGTTGGCCCCTAGCTAATAAATAAAGGCCTATCAGGGACTTTTTTACCTCTGTTGCTCAAATGTTTGTGTAAGTTGATTTTCTCTGGTCTTGCTTATTCCTCTATAAATGCTCTTCCTCTATAAATACTCATTTCAGCTGTTGTCAAACAGTACTTCAATGTTTTTTTTTTTTTCACATCTGAGACCCTCCTTGTAAACTGGTTGTTCCTCATTGGAATCTCATGTATGTGCTAGAGAAATTTACTGATGCCACCTTTTCAAACCTGCCCATAAATACAATTTAAAGTTCTTGACTTACAAAACTGTATTCATCATAGGTTCATAGGTTCATAGGTTCATAGGTTCATACTAGGCTATCTGCCCGAGGGGCATTTTACAAGCCCCATAGTTAGTTTTGTGGCTTATGCCACCCCTTTTGAATGGGGAACTGCCACCCATTATTTGCTGTGCCCTCTGTTGAGCAGTGACACTGAGGTAATCCCTGGGGTATCATCTCCATCTTAATCCATTGGTCAGATTTCTCTTAAACAAGGCCAGCGAGATGCCTCTGCTCACATATACCGGGATTTGGATTTCCACAAGGTGGATTGAATCTTCCCTCCAGATCCTCCTATTCCCTCCTGTAACGTTATTTATAGGCCCCGCCGAGTGTGGCTCTGACTGATCTAGATCTTTGAGTGGCCGGATCTAGATCATCAGGTGACATGACCTCATATTGTCTGTTAGGTCACCCCTTGCAGCGTGTTTCAGCAAAGGTCCGCTGAGAGCAAGCGATGGCGACATAGGAGAGCTGTTTCAGATTCAGTCAGACCTTTTAGATTGGAGGAGTTTTTGTGGTATCTCTTGCTGCAGGTCTGTCGGGTCAGATAGTAGCGGGTGGGATACATTCTCAAAGATATTCATCTGTGGGATGATATATGAGATCAGACTAGAGATGAGACCTCCCTAGAGGAGACTCTAGAGATGATATGATCTAAGGTGTAGGATGTTCCTGTAAGGGTGGGCTAACTACTTGTCTTCCTAACTACTTGACACACTACAGTGAATGACAGACTACTATCAACCTGGGTCTACTCAGTGGATTTACACCTATTTGTTGCAGCTAGATTTGGTGTTTATTTTGTATTAGGGGGGGAATGTATTTGGAATTTTTTTTTTTGCATTTAGGCTTTTGCACTTGGCCGCTTCTGTGAGTTGGCACCAATTATCGTACCTGTGTGAGATATGTGTGAGATGTATGTTCTACTATGGCGTTTCTACTATTCTTGTCAGGTTGCACCTTTCTGCATTCTTTGTTTGTCTGTGCCCTCTTGTGTTGCTTAGAAAAAAGTAAAGATGCCAAACAGCCCTGTGAGAGAGGGCCACCAGTGGTTGAGTCCTGAGGACAGGCTTGCAGTCTGACTTGTGGTGCCAGCAACTTCAGCCCCTGTGCAATCTGTCACTCAGCATATTGGCAGCCCATTTAACATTTAAACTTTCAATGATTAACATTGATGAGTTTTTCAATGATACCTCAAGCAGATGTTAGTAAGGCACCTTAAGCCAGGACTGCCTTTCCCTGGCTTTGGCCTCATCAATGGTCCAGAAAACTAAAACTAGTTTTAGAAAGCAAGTTTAGAAGCAATGAAAGGCCTTGGACAAAAAGTCAAAAGGGATGGATCCAAAGTTCTTTAAGTTCCCCAGTCTTTATTTTCCTTTATCCATTATTTGTCCTAAGCCAAGCTTGCAGATAAGGGCTGTCAAGGTAATGGGCATCGTGGAGAGAACCGGGTGTGAAGTGGGACCACAGTTGCAGGGGACCACCCCTGCAGCACGCCACTCCTGGAGTGCGCTGCATTAAACAGCTGTCCCTTTTAAAGCTGTCCTAGCTGTGGTGGGCATTCCTCACCACAGTCGTGGAATGACACAGGCCGAGGGGATGCCATCTGTTGCCCATGGATGCTGTGTTTTTGCTTTGTTTGGGGGTTTTTGGGGGTGGGGAGATGTTTCCTTATCTCTCCTTTTGGGGTTTAGACTGGGGAGCAGTTTTCCAGGAGGAGATGTTTGTCTGTATGGGGTCAGCCAGTATGTTGATCATGTCACTGTCATCAGTATATCTGGGCATCTTTTCAGCCAGGTCTCTGCATATTCTAAAAGAGGCCCTTATGATTAGTTTGTTTTAGTATGGCCTTTTTTTTGTCTTTTGCTTTTTTTCTATTTAAATTTGCTTTGGATGATTTTGGATAGAGCCTTAGTTTTACTTAGTTTTACTTAGGTTGATTTTATTTTATCTACCTTTTGCCTCTTTTATGTAGATCTTGTTTTTGTTGTTGGTTTTTGTAGAAGAGGGACGGGTCAGAGTGGGTGCAAGAGTCCTTGTTGCTTGAGGTTGCCTTTTCCATTTGTTTTGCTTGGGATTGCTGTCCTGCAGCAGTCCTGCAGGTGCTGGTAGTGTGAGTGTTCAGCAGTCTCGGGGCCTTTTACTGACCACACTAGTCTTTAGAGGTGTGAAGGGAGCCTTAGAAGTAGTTTTTGAGAAGGTCTTTTCTTTACTGTGGTCTTTTTTTTTCAGGAGGTGGGGGGATTAGTTTGGGACCTCTGCTATTTGTGATCTGATTCCTCGGTGTGGGGATTTGGGCTCCCACTTCAGGTGTTGAACATCAAGCTGATGATGATGGTGATGATGAGTGGTGAGTATTCCATCGGTTGTGTGTTGTTGGTGACCCATTGGTTTTATGAATTTTGGGTGGGCTTTTCCAGGAAGTTTTGGGCCTAGGTGTTCTTAGTTGTCACCTAGTATGATGGTGTTTGGTGATAGAAGTCTAGCTCTAGTGTTTTTGGGAAGCCATTTTTATCCCCTCAGGGTTGAGGGAAGGCCATAGTATGAGGGCATTTGCAGAGCAGTTGGCCCTGCACATGCTGCACCTGGCAGGTCCTCCGATGCATCGTGGTTAATTGCACCTGGATCACCTCCAGGTACGTGCTTTGCCACCAGTCTTACCCCCTGGGTCTTTTTTGATGAATCCGGATACCCCCTCTCCTTTCTTGTATTATGTGTAATTTTGGGGCTGGAGCATGATGAGAGGCCTTGGGCCTTAGTTCTGCCTACTGCTCAGACATTGCTCAGGTTTCTGTCCTGATGAAGGCATCGATGTTCTCCATTGAGAGAAGGGCCTTTTTGGCGTGCATTTGATCTTAGACTTCTTTTTCCTTTTTTGTGTTCTTAGGTTTTTCCTTTTTGTGTTCTAGGGTGGTGGGTTTAGAAATTTGCACCTTGCCGAAAAAGTTGCCAATATCCGGAATCAGGGGTTGCCCGCATCCGCCGTCCCAGGGGCTTTGTCCGGCAGCGCATCCTTGAAGCAGTGGCCCAGGCTTCCAGAGAATGACATCCCCAGACATTGGATCAACTTTGAAAAGCACCCTATCCAGACTGATCTTGTTAGCTCTGATCATCTTATCTTCTCTTTGAATGGTGGCAGGGGTGAAGCAAGGTCAAGGACATAGGTCAGGGTCATACCAATGTGGGCTAGGGCTCAAGAGAGCTCTCAATGTCCAGGTCCGTGTAGTCACGCCTACACCGTCCAGGTGCGTTTTGGGACTGACACTGACTGGAGTGAGATTTGTGCCTGCTGTTGAGAGTGCTGACGCTTTGCGTTATGTGTGGGGCTTCTAAGCGCACTCAGTCTGGCACCTGTGACGCCAGTGTGTCTGACTATGGAGTCACGTTCTGACTATATGTCTGACTATGTGAGTGTGTCTGGCACATGTGTGTGGCATTGTGTGACTGGCCTTAAGACACTCTGACTGGCGACACTTCTGCTGTGGGGTCT
The DNA here is from genome assembly GCF_019279795.1 of Protopterus annectens. NCBI lineage: Eukaryota > Metazoa > Chordata > Ceratodontiformes > Protopteridae > Protopterus > Protopterus annectens. Next base: position 368,767,686 of record NC_056732.1, on the reverse strand, counting down.
TGTTGTTGCAGGGTGTGTGGTGTGTTGTGTGGGTTGGCTGTGGGTCTTTTGTTGCGTTCTGCTTTTTTGGTATGTTTTTAATGTCTTTTTTGGTTTGTGTGTGTAGCCGTTATGTGTGGGTGTTTGAGGTGTGTGGTATATGTTGAGTATGTGAGACTGCCTCTATAGTGTGTGTCTTCTCCTTCTCCCTCCCTCTGGTCCTGCCAGTCCTATGTTCAGGCCAGCCTCCAGTTTGGCGGCATAGAGAGGGTTTGTCATGTATTTGTGGCAATTGTGGGAGGGAGGTGAGGTGGGAGTTCACCTGCCTGAGCAGGAGAGGCGTTGTAACAATGATCCCCACATGCTAGAAGCAACTGAGGAAAACACCATAAAGAGAAGGATTCAGACTGAGAGGACTAGAAGAAAACTTTAAAAGAAGTGCTATAGAACAGGGGGCCGGAGAAATGGGGGTTCCCTTAGACTGGGGTGCTATCTATAAGGTAGAGATCAGTCTAGCAAGTACTGTAGAACGTGAATAGAGAAAAGACAGATAAAGTGCAGAAATGTATCTAGTCAGATTGAAGAGAATGTTTGGGTAGGTACTAAAGTAAAGTTAGTAAGAAAAGATGCTTAATAGAAGATTGAACTTGATGCACTCTGCAGTGTGCACTAGAAGTTAGATATGAAGTAGTGTGGAAAAGTTTAATTTTAAAATTGAGTAAGTGGTTACTTTTAGTTTTTTGGTTAAAAGAAATAGGATGAATAGTATTGGGGTGGGCTTTAATATTGTAATGGGGAAAATAAAAGTCCATGTAAGATAAATTTAGATAATAAAGTAATGGGATTTCAGATTATCATTTTGAGTGATCTCTAACATATAATGTATTAGAAGTAGAAATGAGATATATATAGATAAGACAATAAGTGCAGGTAGAAAGACAGTGAAATTTAAATAGGTGGAAAGAGGGTGGAGAGGAGGGAAAAAAGAAGAACAGGACTTCAGAGAGTTAAATGGAATCTTTTGAAGTTTTTTTAAAGAAAACAAAACAAAACAAAAAAAAAAAAACACAAGGTAAAAGAAAACAAACTACAGTATTCAAAATATAGAAAGGCAATACAGAAATACAAAAATAACCTGTACTAACCTTTCCTTGTACAGCAGTCTGTAAAAACCTGGATGAGTACCTCCAATAATATAAAAAGATATATACCAGGCAACAACATCTGCAAGAATAGTGTCTGAGTTGCAAGCTCCCATGGTAGGTGAACCCTATCTGATTTTCCATAACGATAGGGAGTATTTAAGAGCAAAGCCCTTATTCATGATAAGTGGTTTCAGAGTTTACTGTGAACAAAGCCATCAGTCTTCAAGTTTTCTACCCAGAGCCTAAAAATGAGGGAGAACAGATTCTGCCTACTCTGAACATGTACAAGCAGCTCAGATTCTATTTTGACAGAAACAAGCCCTTTAGAAAAGCTGATCAGCTATTTATTTCTTATGGTGGGGCAAAAAAGAGACACCCTGTGTCAAAACTGACAGTTTCTGAGTGGTCATCTTCAGCTATTGTTTTTGTTATTCCCACCATGACAAATCCATTCCAGGCAGTATCAGGAGCCTTGTCTTCTTTGATGACCTACTGGAAAGGGGTGGACCCTAGAAGCATTCTTGAGACAGCTACAGGGTTCTCTGAACATAATTTTACAAAGCATTGCAAACAATTCCTTTTCTTGGTCCATCTCAAATTTTGCTAGGACCATTTGACAGGGCTCCGAGGTCCATATCCTTCCTCCTTCCAGGTTAGATAGGATTTTATATACATCCCATATAGCCTAAGGGCTGCTGCAGCAGTGGGAATGATGAACATAGTACAGTTGTGTAAGTTTAACTTACACATAGCAGTAGATGTTTGAATTTCTCACTACTGAAGTAGATGGGCCCCGCCTCCTTCCCCCTTCTCTTCTATATAGTTGTAGATGGGATGTAAATTAGGATTATGTTTGGTTTCTACTTTATGTGTACTATTGGTAATATCGAGTTATTATTTCACAATGTCTGGCTCTTCTCTTACTGTATGTCAAGAAAGTTCGGAAGAAAGTGTTACTTTCTGACTGCTAATTTCCCTCCATGGAATTAGCCAATCAGCAGTCAGAGTGAAGGAGTGCAGGGGGGAGGGCTTTTTTGAGCTGCCCAGTCATTGTTTCCTAGGCAGGAAATAAGCAATATAACCTTAGGAGTACTGCAGCAGTGAGGAATTTAAACATCTATTTTTATGGGTAATGGCAATTACACAAATGTACTTCGCACAGCTATGTACATGTGAAAATACTGTGATCTCTGATTCATATCTTTTAACAAGATATTCCCCCAGATTTACTAATCTTCCATGCAGGACTAATGTGGTCCTGCACTGAAGTGGCAGTTTATGAGGAGCGTGGACAAGTGCAGGGGCCATGTCTGAGAACAGAGCTCTCAGAATGAACATGTCCCTGCAAAGTAGAACAGCAGAAACTGTAAATAAATGAGCGAGACCGCTCAAAGGTGTCCGCATATCCCCACCAACAGTCCCCCATGTGTACAACAGCAACAGGACATAAAAGTAAAAAGAGGAAACCCTTTAATTTTTGTTTATAACCCAGAGTACAGCTAACCATAGGTACACGGGTGTGCCCATCGCTTAGCTATAGTTAAAGCAGCTGAAAAGGCTGAAGAGGATAACAAGATATATATATATGTACAAATGAAGCAGCATAGCAATAGTGTACTGGTTAGAGCATCCGCCTAACAAGCAATCATTCCCAGTTTGAGTCCCACAACAGCACATATCATTTTCCATGTGAAATCTGTATATGAACATATTTTTACATCTTTTTGCTGTATAACCTACTAAATAACAAGTAAATGTGAACTGGAGTACTGAATTAAATGCACAAGTGAAGTGGCAGTGTCATAATGAATAAGGCACTAGTAAGTAGGTTTAAGCACAAATAAGCAGTAGTAAGCATATATAAGCACTAGTAAGCATGTTTAAGTATGCTTGCACAGGGGTAAGCATTGCCTACACAGATTAAGCAAAGTAGAAGCTAACTGAGTGTAAGAAACTGTAACCGGAGGTTAGCAGTTTTTACCGCCGCACAAACCCGCTTACAACTACTTTAAAATGCCTTAATCACTCTGTACCCAATGGCCCATGTTCTGCCCAGCAACAGAATAAATGGCCTTAGCAAGGCTCAAACTCAGAACCTTGCATAGTACACTCACAGTAGTTAACCTGTAAGCCATCATGACAATGTAGATGACTGAGGTATCAGAAAACTAATCCTCACCACAGGAAAATCAACCAAACATCTGAACTGAATCTATATACAGTGTGAAGTAGTATAACCTGCTACATAACATAAATATGTGAACTGGAGTACTGCAGTAAGCATAGATCATAGATGTGAGGTGTTATTGTAATAAAGTGTAGAAGTAGTAGAAATGTAGAATCATGAATACCAGACACATATAGAAGCTGTAATGAATAATAAATCACTGCCAAAAGGCAAATATAGTGTTAATTAACTATTAAGCAATGCTAACTGCAGCACAGCTCAACTTAGTAAGAGTAAGCAACGTGTAGGGGAGCCAATCCAATCTGCCTAGCGGTATACCACTTTACGCACTGCCAACCTTAGGTAAGCAGGTGTCCCCATAGCTTAGCCTTTTCAAACCCGGCCAATCACGGAAAAGTGCGGGTAATTGGCCGCATTTAAACCACATAGGTGGGAATACATTCCATAACTGGTTGTAGCTTTCTACTGCTGGCAGAATGGCCAGTGTGGGTGAAGGCACTCATTTTAGAGCACAGCGCTGGGGCATCCAGGAGTCAAAAATCATGGTATGGCTCCTGGTAAAACACCATGAGGAGAGACTACTGCAGGTCCAGTACCAGAGCTCGCAATATAAAATGGAGGCCTGGGACAGTCTTGCCTGTAACCTCACCAGTGCCACAGGTATCCCCCAGACTGGTGAGCAGGTCAGGCACCACCATGCTGACATGAAGCGGTAGAGGGGGGATGTACTGGAACAGTGGATCCAGGAGCCTCGGCAGATGGCTAATGCCCCAGTACTGAGTAAGTCCTCATTCTACTAAGTAGTTAAGAATTGCCTAGCTTGTATATACTATGGATAGGTGTGGCTAAATATCATGGTGTTTCTCAGATAGCTGCAGATGAGTGGGCTGCGAATCAGCAAGCCCATGATGCTAGGTTGCAAAGGCTGCGTCACGAGACAGGTTAGTAATTAGTCTGCATGTACTGTCATAACAAATAAATATAAGAGCCTTAAAAAGTATTGTACCAGTAGAAATAAATGTGTAATAGTCTGTGAATAAAGGTATAACCCCTGGAGTGCTTCTGTTTACTCTTCTGTCATTTGTTGGTGAGCTGTTGCATACTATACATAGTACTGTTGTATTTTAAGCAGTGTCACCCACACTGTGGTATGCAGATAAAATGTGTATGACGCCCTGAATAACAATGTAGGAAGTACCGAGAGGTGTCATATTGTACAAGTGAGGGAGACTTAGATAGAAAACAGTAGAAAGCTTTACATCAATTCACTGACAGCACAGTGTACTGTGATGTTAGCTATAATTTTTTTGTCACACACAGCAGGGGTTTGAATCCTGGGAATCCTACTAAGTTGTATGCATAATCATACCCCACAGCTGTACAGATTTTGTTATAATCTTCAGATAGAAAGCTGTATGCATAATTACACCCAACTGTACAGAATTTGCTAGAATGTTTAAATTGAAAGTTATCATATTCATACCCCACAACTGTTCCAATCTGTCCAGCATGTCCAGATAAATGGCCCATATCACCAGCCTGATACCCCGTCTCCCTGACAAATCAGTGTAATGATCCAAGAAATGTAGGCAGCCATTAATGACATATAAAAATAGTCAAACGTGTACATAGTCATAGAATGTATATGAAAACAAACCTGTCATTCTAGCACCTCACCCAAAGTGTATGACAGCAATTCTCAACATATGTTGCATTAACACCTGCATCTTGTCACATCTGTATGTAAGACACAGGTCACATATATAATAATCTATAAACATAACAGTGTACAATATAAGGCCATACATGTAAGGGAAAGATCACTGCAGTGACTAAGAATGTTATGAAAACTACAAGGATATATTAGTTGTTAATTGAACTGTCACTCTAACCCCTACCATATGTGCAAAATAACCATATGACACTCCTCAACTGGTATGTGTACACTCCAAACATTTGTTGTGACATATGTCCTAATGGTTTATAAATATTCACATTTGTTTCTGTGCATGTGCCATGTTAAATACTCCCATACTGGTGGCCTGTTGCCATCAATGAAACCTGTATGCTCTTGTAATGGCCACTGTTGTTCCATATATGTATGTGTTCTGCTTGCTCTGCAGCTGTGTTAAATCTGGTGTTTTGGGTTAATGGGAATACCTGTGCATGCTGTTATAACTATTCCTGAATGCTGTTGACTGTTACTAACCCATATCTGTCATAAACATGCTACAACATAGCTAGAGTGGGAAGGCCGGTCCGAGCGGACCCACCTGTCCCACCTTAGCTGGCCATGGCTCTGGGCACCAGCACATCTTGGGCCCAGCCTGGGACCTCCTCCTCCATGGGCCCTGCACCACCTTCAGGTGGAACTGCTGCAGGGGATGGGGCTCACCCCCACTCAGAGCAGGCGTGGAGGGGAACCTGTCACCCATCAACAGGTCCTAGATGTGGTGCATAGGGAGCTCGAACTAGAGTATCGAGACCAGCTACGCAAGCTTGAGGGCCAAGTGGCGCAATTAGAGAGTGAGCCTGCCCCTCCTACACAGCCTCCAGTACAGCCACCTTTGGGGCTGTGAAGTTGCAGTGGTGACTGCCCATGGGTGGTGACCTCAGTCCCACTGTTTCCAGTTGGGGGCTCATGGGCTTGCAACTTCCAAACACCCCTCTCCGTCCAAGGTGTTTACCACCACATGTGTCATATACCACCCCTGTATGCATCTTGTTTATCTTTTCTGTTAACCTACCTCCTCAAATATACCTCCTACCCCTTCCAAACATACCACTCTCACCTGAAAAAAAAGGGCAATCTGTTCTCACAAAAAAACTCGCCCCATACATAGCTGCCCATTTTGCAGATGTGTCCACTGGACACAAGTAATCTGGTCTAATTGGCATCACAATGAATATATGTTGTCCTCACCCCTCTACGAGGGATTTGAGGGTCCAAATCTGCCTCCAAATTCAGTGTATATGGACAGCTGTTGCTGTAGAAGAAATGGGCAGCTATGGACATTTCCTTTACCCTTTCTGCACATTCCTAGCAATTTTCCCTACTGTCTTTCTTTCTTTGTGCCCCTTTTTTCACCACTTTCCTATCAACCCCTTTTTCTTTTCTTTTAAAGAAATTAGTGCTGGGGTAAGTGGCAGTAAGCACTTTTAAGCAGCAGTAAGCGGGTTTGAGTGGATTTGCACGGGGGTAAGCTATGCCTACACAGGTTAAGCAATTCCAAAGCTAACTGATTTAAGAAAACATAAGTGGAGGTTAGCAGTGCTTGCAGTCGCACAAACCTATGCAAACCCACTTACAACTGCTTAAAAGTGCCGTAATCACTCTATATCCAATGGCCCTTGTTCTGCAGAGCAACAAAATAAACTGCCTCTGCAAGGCTCATACCCAGGACCCTGCACTCCATACACAAAGGGATTTACTATTAAACCATGGCAGATATACATAACCTGATGTTTTCACAAACATAGCACAATCAGTCAACAGTGCAGGAAATGTATTAATATCATATCACACAACCTGTTAATGCAAAAGTCTGGACAAAGTATGTCATAATGTGGGTACAAATGTGGATATATGTCAACTAATGCTCTAATACACCTAAAATGTTGTTAGTTACACAGTTATATGTATTAGAACACATATGTAGAAGGATATCAAGTCTGAAACACAAAAGTGTTGGCACTAGTTACTGACTTCAGTGCTGCGATCATCCATGTCAATTGCCAAGAGAATGAGGTACAGGCCAAAATATGAGCCAAACATGCATGGACATATGGACAGATATATATCTGTAAAGGCAGACAGATATACAGCTATATATATATTTATATATATATATATATATATATATATATATATATATATATATATATATATATATATATATATAAAACTCACAAATAATCTTAAAACATCAATTGTATATAGGTACATAAATATGTTCATATGTATGTATATACATGTATATATATAGATATAGCTATATGAGATATATATATAGGTACATACACATATACACAGACAAAAGGTATTAGTAGCCATACATATGTAGAAGTAGTGTGGAAGTGTGTGTGTGTGTCTTTCGGCTTTTCCTGGTTAGGGGTCGCCACAGCGGAACTCCAGACTGGTAATGATTGGCAGTTGATTTTTACGTGCTGAGTTGCCAGTCCTAATGCACAACCTTCAACGAAGGTCGCCATTCACGCATGTCTCCACAGAAGATGCTCTAGCTGAGAATCGAACGGGACAGCGTCTTGCTGTGAGGCGACAACGAAGTACTGGGTGCAAAGTATATCCCTCAGCCGCAAGCCCTGTAACTGAAATGTGTAGTGTGGCAACCATTCCCAGAAATGAGAATACTTACATTAAACATATACCCACTCACAATTCAAAGGACATGACACTACACACAGGTATGCATACACAGATAACCTTTATTTGTGTACTATACAATAATGTATGCCAGTACTTACACAACATAAATTTTGAAATATGTAATCAGTGATGAATGCAAGGGCCACACAAAACAGTAGATGCAAGCAATGTGGATATATACCATACTATGCTGTCCAGGCCAAGGCCTTCAATTAGTACAACAGTAGACACAGGATTTGCCTTCAAGATATGTAACATTCAACATGTACAGATGTAGCTCAGCAGCCTCCAATTACACCCTGTAGTCAAGCCCTAGGGGGAAAAGTAGCACTTTTGTTAATGTCACAGTATCTTGTACATAACATTGCTTAACCTAACATCTTACTATCACACTGAATGACCCTCAACTTAAGAGTTATATCCCTGAAAAGTTGTCACAGCCTTGGTTAATGGCACTGAACCCCCCCCCCATAAAAGGCTGTACAAGGGCAAGGAACACTGTGTACCACACACTTATCTCTGGAATGTACAAGGGCACATATGTGTTCTCTACCTGTTGCCCCCATATATATGGACATGGACCAACAGCTGGTGTGGGAGTCCATGACATGACTGAGATGATAGCAGTAATGCTAGCGGTAAATAATGATAGGCCTTTAACTAATATCCCCTTTCTGTATCACAGCAGGACAAAGACTGGCATATATGTGGAGGACAGAGGCAGGAACATAGGGCCATATTTGTATTATCGCTGTTACACACCATGGAAATTGCTGGTGTTACATGATTTGCTGCAGCATACCCTTATGCAGGAATACAACATGGAAATACAAATGGATGTAGCCATGTACTGATAGCACTCAACAGACAGAATGCCACTGATATATCTGGGACAATAACTGTGTGGTGCACAGACAAAACCTAACAGCCAGTCCTCCTGGTATCATATGGATAGGCCCACAGTTGAGAGCTATGCATACAGACAAAATTCCATGCAAAAGTACCATGTACACAAAAACCCTGTAAGACCAGCAAGATACAATGCACACAACAACACTACTCACGTTGTATGTAGGTCTGGAACTTTACCCAAATGTGTATTTGGCCTGTGTCTGCAGGTTCTGCTGTAAGAGGTATTGCTACCTGCTGTCTGTAACACTGATGCCCACACACAGGAAGGATGTCATCCATACTGGAAATGTGAAGGGACAATGCCCACAGAAGTCAGCATTTTAAAGTACAGATTTGCCATGACAGTGGTTATCTGAAGTACTACACAGCAGGCTGCATGCAATTAGCAACTGGTGGACACTGACTGGTGCAGAGACCATCACCTGATCATGTACAATACCTACAAAAGCATGCTGCAATCTATTCAAACCAGCTCAATCACTCTACTGGAGAGAAAGAAAAAAAAATAACTTTAATAAAAGTAACAAAGCTCAGGTTATTGTTACAGCAGAAAAAACATAAAAGGTATGTGAAACAGATATGTATTCACTTGCATGTAGTATATGGCATCAAATAATAGGATGTATAATGTGAAATGATATATGTGTGCCATCAGTACTTGTTCTTGTAATGATGTTCTGCTCGACAACTGCTCTGGACAATAGTGTCAGTCCCTGTGGGCAGTGGGACATACCTGTCAACTGTGCAGATCAGCAGTGAATGGCAAAGATGTGACCCATGATATCTGTGTTCTGTACATTACTGTGGCCAATGGCTGGTGGTGGTATTAATATTGCCATGATCGACACATGGGTGTGAGACCACACCACCTGCAGGACAGTCATGTCAAAGTGTAGCATAGCATGCCCAACTGCCATAGCGGTATAATATCCTTATCTAAAATCTGTCACCATATATACCCCTAATGTGAATCTGTGTTCACATGTGACACCTGTCTGTGTTGCAGCAAGGCAGAACAGTTCAGCTGTGAAGTAAAGAGAGTTACAAGAATGTGGACCAGATGTTTGTATGCACCCCACATACAGATACATATATGTGTGATACATATTCACAGCTGTGTATGTCTACAGAGCCTCAGGCAGTTATACATATATATAGGTATATGAACAACACATAATGATATCTACACATATATGCACATATGTATATATATATATATATATATATATATATATATATATATATATATATATATATATACATCTACATGTGTGTGTATGTCTGCATATATATATATATATATATATATATATATATATATATATATATATATATATATATATATATATATATATATATATATATATATATAAACAGACACATATGCACATATACATAATACTGACACATATAGGTATAAATAGTAGTTGTAGGCATATATTTAATATGAATCACATGTTGGGTTTAAGGGTTTTTTTAACCCAATTGTACATAATAGACATCAATATATTTGTAGGGAGTTTGAAAATAATTTTGTATTTAGTTATAATACTGAATTAGCGTTTCATTTCCATGTTTGTATGTATATTTTGGTGGTTTTTGAGTGATATACTAGTATGAGTATGTATGAAATGAGGATGGCTCCTTTAACTAAGGAGGAAGCAAAGTAAAATATAAATTGTACGTGGTGCCGTCATATGACACACTGATGACGCTTAGACAAGCGAAACCGGTCTGTGGGGCAGACCAGGAGGCGAAATAAAGCCTTAAAAAATCCACTTGGTTTTATTGTTTTTCTGTTTATTTATGCCAGTCCGGCATAAGGCCGTGCTGAACCTAGTTTGGAGATGTGTAATTTGGCTGCATAGCTGTTTTGGTTCGTGCACGGCAACCATATGCACCGACAAGTTTTGGAGTTGGATCTATTCAGGGGTGAAGCTGTATTTCAGAAGGGCCAGGCCGGCCAAGGAAGAATAACGCAAACCTTTTTATAGAAAGAGGTTTTCTAAATCGAGTGGATTATATTGGTAAGCCTTTGGGATGGCTACCAGGCAGATTTACAATCTTTCATTTCACAGCTTACAGCTGATAAAGACGACTATTCCATGTTTTTGGGGCCTGATACATCAGGAATCTACATCTGAAATAACCGGGGAATGAAACGGACATCAAACTACATTTTCGGAAATTAGGGGACATTACAAAAGATGCGTTCGATAATTTGGCATAGTAAATTGTTGCGAGCATATGCTCAAGCCAAAGTCATACCACGGACTGCGGGTGCAGTTAGAGCCTGGACTTGGCAAAGAGGGGGG